>NC_140491.1:72141502-72234002 GCF_964271855.1 Acomys minous
TTCCTCATAAAATGAGCTTTAAATGGGTTAAGTTCAAATGCCTTACTTTAGCCACAAGTCAGTAAAACCAGAATAAAGTAAAAAAATCTCATTTTCAACATGAAAATCAAATACGGTAATCTTACATGTCAATCCACGATCAAATGTAAATTCCACAGGTTGTGTAAAGGGCAAAGTTGAACCAGTAATTAATTCTATTGGTTCAACTTCCATGAATTCAAGTCAAACCTTAATGCTCATCTAATATAATTTCATGAAGCCCAATTCAACAACTTTCCCTTCCCTCCCAGGTACACATTCTTGTGGAATTCAGTTTGGTGTTGACTCTGGCACACAACATTCACATTTACAAACAGGTAACTGACAGCAGTTCACTAGCTATGTCGCTAAAGTCATTCCAGGAAAAAGAAAGTAAATGATGAAATTCTTAATTTCACACAGACTGTAAAATGAAAATTTTATATTCCATATTACATTTAAATAATCATAGGGGGAGAGGGAGTTCAATGTTCTAGACCCTTCCCCAAAGCTTTCAATCAACTTTATTTATATGCAAAACCAAGAGAAACTAAGGAGGGGGGTAGGAAAAAAAGAAGAAAAAAAAAAAAACAAAACATACAAGAAAAAAAAAAAAAACCCAAGCTCCTCCCTATGCTAAAGCTCTCAATTCACTGACAGGCAAATGGCTTCATGCTGCCACTTAATCTCATTTCTTGCATAATGCCCTCTAATTAGCATATCAAAGTGAATTAATACTTCTAGGGCATTAGCAATGGGGAAATCTGCTCCAGGCTCACAATAGCAGTTAAGAGAGAGCCAAGAAATCCTCAAAAACACCACAAACCACTTTGCATTGCAAAACTGCTCAATTTATTTATCCTCTCTCTCTAAACACTTTTACCGCACACTGTTTTACTACTGTTCACCAAACAAAATGATAATTGCCAAAGTTACCAGCATCTGCAATGCCTGTTTAGAATCTTAATTTAGATTATGTTGCAGATAATTCCTATATGCGACCATTTGTTCTATTATAAATGTTAATACAAAGACAGTGGAAATGTTGACATTCTCAACCAGTTAATTTGAATTTGAAATAAAATTTTATGGGATTTTAAAATTTATGAATTTTTTAATGTAAAAAGCCACCTGCTGGACGCTGATGCCTAAGAAATATGCTTTGAAAACTGATGTACCTCATAAAACAAAACAAAACAAAATCATTTTGCACTAACATATGCTGGCATCTCCTAAATAATGGTTTAAACATCAGGAGAAATCATCAGCATTAAAAGGATTACACTGTATACCAAAAACTCATTAATATGATCACACAAAAAGAGTTAGTACTCAAATGGCTTAGCACTTTTAAAATACCTAAGCTGAAAGAAAACAAATATAAAACTTTAAACAAGTATACTTATTTCTAATTACTTTGTCTGGGTAGTAATTGTTACTATGTGTAGAGAAAGTCAAAACCTGTTCTGCTTAGTCAATTCAACACATTCTATCAAATCAACTTCTTTGCTAAATAATATACTTTATTCAAATACAATGCACAAGCAAGCTATACTTTGCACTAAAAATTACAAGCATATTATACGTTTATGTCATGGCTGTGAAAAAAGTAATAAGGGATTCCAAGTGTCAGTCTGCTTACAAAGAGCATTGTTAAAAATCAAGACTTTAAGACTGAAATTGGTTTTCTAATATGTTCTATCTCTGACGGCATTAAAAAAAAAATGGCATATTTTTTCCGAGTGGCTCAGTCAAGCATTACTTTTTTATTTATTTGCTAAATATAGCACTATCACCTAGCTGTAATAGTAGTTTGTTTAATTAACTTCTATAACTTTGTAAAGAAAAGAAACTGTGATAAACAGACCTGCAAAACTTCACTGATTTACACCACACTATACACTGTGATGTAAATGAGCGCCTCTCCACACTTCCTGGCTGGAATGGCCTATAAAAATAGAGCAAGTACTTGGAAAGGTCAGCATGGGCGGGGAGATGTGGCGCTTTGTCAGTTACTACCTCACTCATGCTGATCACACTGATAAATGGCTAAAGCACAAGCCTGCTGAGAAAACAAATAAAACATTATTCTCAGAGTGTCAAGATTGAAATAAAAAGTACCTGAAGATTCCTCACAAATACTTGAATATGGAAAACAGCCTACCCTTCATTTAACTTCACATGTTAGTGCTGATGTGTCAAGCATTTACTTTGAATAAATATTGTATGGTATCCATATAAAACAGAGTGATGACTTATGTGGCTCAGAAAATTCAGCCTCAATTCTTAGAGACCCACTTTATAAAATATAATTTCATCCTACAGCATGCCCTCATATGATACCAAAATACAAATGAACTAATAATCTTCCTTTGGATTATAAATTTATGAACTAAAATCTAAAATCACAAGTAAAATTAAAGGAAAGTCATCAGTATGGGAAAAAAAAAATGTACTTTTGTGTTATAAAAGTAAATGGATTTATGTGTTTTGGGAGCAAGTTGGGGACTCCATTACCAGTGTAGTAATATACTTCTGATTTAGAATAAAGTTATATAAATTAATAAAAATGACATAGTAAAGTTCTCAAATAAAATATCAAAACCTCACAAATCTTTAATGAAGCTCACTAAAATTAAGGTACAAAAGAATTACCTGCACAGATCAAGTTAGTATTGACAACAGCTTCAATATTTTTATTGAAATGTATTTTTATTGAATATATTTGTATTGAAAAGAAAAATATTCTAGAAAATATCTTCTCATTTTAAAGGTATATCCACATGATCCTTCAGATCAGAAAGTTCTAAAACAATGTGGCAATGACAATTTTTGCAGGTTTTCTACCAACAGATTGTGTGTATTAATCATTGCTTAAGAATGAAAGACGAAAAGATTCAGACAAATGTCGTTCTTTTCCATCCTTTAAAACCTCCTACAAAATCTCCAGTAAGCAATATAAATCTAAAATAACTGACAAAATATTCTTAAATGGCTTTAAGAAAAATATATTGGTAAAGCAATATAATTTATGTCCTTTCTAACATACACTGACTTTGTGTTTTTCCTGTTTAATCATTTAGTATTCCCAATGAAAATAGACCATAATGTCTGCCTAAAATTGATATAAAATTTGAAGTATTAAAGGCCCATTACTATTCAGATCACAAAATTCTGAGGGTAGGAGTAATAGAGAAAATAAAATCGGCCAATTGTTGCCATTATTGAAGGTAAGCAATGTGTAAAAAAACTCTTATTTCTAAAAATGTGTATATATTATTATTGTTTTATATAGAGAGAATATACATTATATATATGTGTGTGTGTGTATGTGCGTGTGTGTTGTGTGTGTGTGTGTGTGTGTGTGTGTGTGTGTGTGTGTATGTGGTGTTGGTGGGGTCTATAATAAAAAGCTCCAAAAAGGTGAAAAATAGAAACAGAAACATTATACATATATTCATAATGCATTTGTCTTTAAAACTTTGGCACAAATGATATCTATACTAGATATAGTGCAAGATCAACTTAAAAAGAGCAGTAAATACAGAATCACTTAGACTCAGAGATAACAATTTTATATTTCTTTACTAAATGTTTATTTGATGACTGATCTGATTTTTCATACATTGAGAATTCAAAAAATAACAATGAAAATGTAGCTAAATTTTTACATGGAAATCTTAAAAAAAAAAAAAAAAAAGAGTAGGCCAAAAAAAAAGAAAATGCAGATGAAACACTAAAAATGTAGGGTAAGAATTAAACAGACCAGTTAACTAAGAGTACTGCCCTGCCTTCTGAAAGCTACTCACACTTTTAGCAATAAAAATAAAGGTTGAATCGTGTCATATTATTAAATGGGTGTGAACTACATTCGTGTGCAGACTACATTCTTGCCCTAGTTCTGATATCTAAAATTCCTATGACTTTCTCAAGATGGATTCTTTTAAAAGTACAGCATTTATAATAGTCATTTTCTCCTCTTGAAACATAAAAAACCCTTCAAGCGGCCCAGCCAGCCGAGCAGGCCTCTCTCTTCCCCTGCGGACACCTCCTGCAGTACAGAAGTTCATTAAGTTTTATGATCTTCCCAAGTCAGTCCTGCTTATAAGCCTCACAAAGCCTACAAATCTGGCAAACCATCATGTCTGCCATTAGACATTACTAGTAAATGAACACTATTTAGGGTTTGTGGTGGCAATAAATCAGAGTTTGGTTGGCAGCTATCAACAATGCGTATTTTAACCTAGCGTTGTAAAAGGAAAGGGTTACATTGATTTTGTTTAACAAATACTATTTTTTTTTCACAATACTACCATTCAGATCATATGACAAATTGCTATATTAGTATACATTAAAAATATTTTCCTTGAAAAATGTTTTCTTCAGTTGAATTCCCACAATTAAGGGGCTCATTAAATAAAAAGAAAGAAAAGGCGAATCTTTTTTCACAAAGGAAACCTCTCACCATCAAGATTAAAGTAGTCAAAAATAGGTAAGTGAATATACCAACAGAAGCATAAAAGGCCTCACTGAATCAGAGATATTTAATAAGCAACGGAGGGTAACATATGACTTTGTTATCATCCTAAAGAAAACCCTAACCCCTCAACCTCTACCTCCTTTGCTTACATAGTCTGAAACACACATCTCGATTTTAAAGCCTGTAACTTTTTAGTTGCTTCTAAAATGTATAAATGTCACAATTCAACAATAAAAAAATGTTTCTGGCCCAAAATAACTGTACAATAAATTTTACGATACATTTTTTTAAAAATCATCTTATAGTAAAAGTATAATTTCCATACTTCTGAACAAGAAAATAATATAATTGTGGCAGATTACTCATTTATTTGTCAAAAGGGGAAAAGAATGTCTTTTCATCTTTGGTAGGGGAGAAATAAGATGTTTTCCAACCTAAGTCTCTTGTGTGCATCAGAACTGACAGTAATCACCGCCTGATCAGAAAGCTCAAAATCTACTGGCTTTCTACAAATACATGACTTTTTTTTGTTTTTAGTGATTTTTGTCTTATTTTAAAAGAAAAGCACAACTAAAATCACATTATCTACAAAAGTAGCAGTTCCCACCCACCCACCCCTTCAGTTCTCAACTTGTCAGCACCCTCCCCTCTATTACGCAGAATAGAGTCATCACATAATATTTCTGATTTATATTCACAAATGGCTAGATGAACTTTTTCTAGGTAATTAATCATTACATATTATGATAATAGATTAATGAAATGATTTAAAGAAAAAGTATTAAGTAGCATACACAGATTCCCTAACACTTATTTTCTAAGTTCCCAATGTCTCTAAAGCAGGACCACAGAAGCAGACAGGGGATGGACCCTGGAATGTGCTGCCCAGCTTCTCTGCTGTGCTAACTCTTATGTCTACACAGCTGTTTTATTTCAAAATGAGGGATCTGAGCCTAGCGATCCTGTCTCCTTCTAAGACTGGGTTTAGAGCATGAGGCAGAGCTATGGATAGTAGGGAAAAAAGGGGGGGGGGAGGGAAAGGGGGAGAGAGGGAGAGAGGGAAGGAGGGAGGGAGGGAGAGAGGGAGAGAGAGAGAGAGATTCACCCCATCAATCACTCAGTAGTTAAATCCTATCCCTCTCAAGCCTAGAGAGGCAGGCAGGAGCACATTCGCCCAGACAGCCGCCTTCACTCTGTCGGCTGCTGGCTTTTTATACAAGAGATAACCTGCAAACTTGGGCCACAGGTCAGTGCACAAAAAGAGGATCTAATTTACAAGTTATCACTGAAAGCCCAAGAAACATTTTCAAAACACAGAAATTCCTTTTGTCTCTTCTCTCCTGGTTCTTAAGTAGCAGTAGCCCTTCCAAAGCTCTCTCTGACCATAATCCCAGGCTCTGAAAAGACTTGTTTCTTTTCCTAACTCACCTTTGACATGTGGTTGACTATGCTTTCCTTTCAGAATGCTGTAACTAAGTCCTGTGCAAATAAGCAACCAGAAGACCAACACTTCTTAATTGAATTTCTCCTGCTGCTAAGTGTCTAAACATGAAACGCTGTGTAGTTCTGTACTATTAAGCCAAAACTTAAAAAGGGCAAATAAATAAATAAATAAATACAAATCATAAAGGGGTTCTTAATAGAAAAGAGTATCAATTCCTTCCCTGTAGCAGTATGTGCCATATAAAGTTGAACCAATCTTGATATTCAGAGCACAGGCAGTACTACAATGCTTACCTGTCAGCAAGAACTAGAGTGTAGCCCTGATAATAGAAAAATCCTCAGAAATTAAGCCACATAAGATACTAAGAACTGTATACTTTTATTCTCCCAAATTAAAAGCTGTCAAGATTCAATGCTGGATGTCTTCATAGTTATGGATTAAAATCATCTACCATATTAAATCAAAAGTCACTCTAAAGGTAACTAAAAATCAACATACAATGAGTCAATAATTTTAAATGACTGTGGTTTTCAGAATGTAAAGCATATCATTAAAAAAAACCTATTATAGAAAAAATCCATAGCATGAATGAAAAGCAAATAAGATTACTTCTTTAGGCTTTGAATGTTTACTAATAATTACGGTTTAGTATACATACATTAAGAGAGCAATAAACTATTGCCTCCTTGGCTTACTTTTAGGAATATAAATAGTACTTGTTTAAAAGGAGTGTGACTCGACTATCTGCCTAGCAACCCTAGGCAGTGTGCTTATTATTTATAAACTCAATTTAAAGACAGTCAAACACTGAACCATTAAGACAGCGTCAGTTGGAAAATGCAATATACTGGACTTGACACTTCTTTGCCTCAACTTACAAAAAGGCAACTTTAAAAAGCAATACACCCCACACATACAACAACAAATAAATCAACCAAAGGTAAAGCATGACTAATGGAGGTTTTTACTGTATACAGGAAAGGTAACTAAACACAAACTAAAACATGTGAATTATATATATGTACACACACACACATATACTTCCACTTTAGCTTTACCATTAAGTTAAGAGTAAAAATACCTTAAATAGAAAAGGTCTGACAAGAAAGTTAAACTATAAGGAACTGCCAAAATTTTTCCCTAATATGTCCCTGCAGTTTTCACTCTAGCCCTTCTGTAAAACCTATCCTATCATCTACTCCTGCCGTGCACTTCAAAATTGTTTCGTCTACATCTGTGGAAATCTTTCTTTATAATGTACTGAAGCTCAGCTACAAGTGAACAGTTGCAAGATAAGAGAACATATTAAGTACTAATAGGTGTGACACACTGTACATGCCTAAGCCTTCATTTTTTCCTTCCTGGATTCTTAAAAGGAATCTCCCCGCCTAAAACGCTAAGTCCAACGTGCTGCTGAGGTCTGTTCGGCTGTGTCTTCTACCAGCAGAACCGAACCTTAAGGATGTCTAAGTAAAAACAAAGTTCTGGTGATGCCTCTCCCCGGGAACTGGTCCCTGGCATCGTCTCCCATTGCTCCTTTTAAAAACTGCTACACAAACAAGGCAAGAAGAGATAGGAGAGGGCGGGTGGCTAGAGCCCCCGCCAGGGCTGCCTCTTAGGGAACTGCGACCCAGCCCCAATCGCACGTACACTCCATTTTGTTCCAAAGCAGAACTGAGAAATAGACTCCAGATTTATTGCAGTTTTTTTCTCAAGATCAGGAGGTGGGAAGCAGAGAATGATCAAAGATGGCGGTGCCCAAAAGCAGCAGCTCTCAACTGGAGAGTCGAAGGAGTAGTCTGACCCCACCTCAGGGGGTCTCCAGGCCCATGGCCGGCAGCAGAGTCTTACCTGTTTTCTCTTTGATCTCACACAAGACACTGAAGAGCGCCGGTTTCATTCTGTGACAGTTCAGAGCATGTTTCCTTTAAAAAAAAAAAAAAAACAAATAGCAAAACACAAAGGTATTAGCATCACCTATTGGAATAATATGGCGCCTTCTTTTAAATTAAACCCAAGACTTAAAGCCGGCCCCCGGGTTGGGAAAGCTTTTTTGAACCACGGGAAGTCAACAAAAACTCAAGTTGACTAGTTCGCGACTGGTAGCAGGCTCTAGCGGCGAGAGCTCCAGCCCTAAAGCAGAGCGACCCCTCTATCTGCTGGGCCGACAGCAGCCTCGCGAACGCAGGAGAGACCCATGCAGGGGGCTCCGCTCCGAGGGGCCGCAGCAGGACCCCAGGGACCAGATCGGCGCAGAGGGGACCCCCCCCCCATGTCCTAGCTCCACAGAAGGAGTGGGCGCTTCGGCCAACCGGCGGTGGCTAATCAGCGGGTGACAGCTCCGCAAAGTTTGCCAAGCGGCCCTCCCTCCTGGAGAACTTGGCGCTCCGCACAGGAACGTGCGGAGAAACAGCCGGTCACCCCGGACTGGGCGGAGAGGAGTGGACGCCCTGAGTCAGGGCGGGTGGACAAAGTTGCACTTCCCTGCGGCGAGGCCCGGGGGCCCGGCTGGGACTCGGAGCGCACCGGGATCCGGGCGGGAGGTTTAAATCCTGGAAGCTGTGCGCACAGCAGGGAATGGACGAAGCGCTGACCGAGTCTGTCCCGAGCCGGGCGAGCAACTTTGCCCACGCCATGGGGGGGTTCCGCAAGTGCCTGGCGGGCAAAGAAAGTTCCCGCCCGAGACTGAGGCCCCGGTCCCGCGAGCAACCCGGGACCCTAGCCCGGCTCCCGTACACACACAAAAGATGCTTAATGAGACGACACCAACTTTGCTTGTGCCTCGTCCAAGCTCTGGTCGGTGATGGTCATGATCTGGTGGAGGATGTCGCCGATGTCTTGCTTCCTGCCGTCGCCGTCCGCCCCTTCGTGGCCGTGGGGGGGAGGCGGCAGAGCCATGCCCCCCTGGACCGAGTGGCCGGCCAGGTTCACCCCGGCCAGAGTCTGCAGCATCCTGGATTGATCGTCCATCCCGCCGCGCGCGGGCGGGAGCGGGCGGCGGCGGCGGCGGCAGAGGAGGCGAAGGCTGAAGCGGCAGCGGCGGCGGCGGCGAGGGAGGAGAAGAAAGGGGGGGAGGGGGAGGGGGGAAGGCGGCCGCGCGCTCCCCGCCCGCGCGGGAGGGGGCGGCCCGGCCCGGCGCGGCCGGCGACAAGAGGGGACGCGGACCGGCGTCCGGCTCCCGCTTCCGCCGCGGCGGAGACTGAGGACAGCGGCCGGCGGAAGCGGCGCGCTCGCCGGCGCTGGCGGAGGCGGAGGCGGCGGTGCCCCCTGCCCTCACGCGGCCGCCGCGCCGCCTCCTAGTGCCCCGCGCCGCGCCGGGCGGCCCCGCGCAACTTGGTCCTCAGCGCCAGCCGAGTTGCCGGGACGCCGCGGCCGTCGCCGCCCACGCCAGCCTGAACGGTCCCCTCCCTCTGCCGCCCGCCGCCGCCGCCGCCTAAACCGGGCGGGATCGGAGCACCGGCGGCCCCGGGGGAGGGAGCGGCGGCGGCGGCGGCGGCGGCGGCGGCGGGCGGCGGGGGAGGCGGAGGAGGAGGCCGACGGGCGGGCCGCGGGGAGCGAGAGGGGCGGAGGAGGAAAGTTTGGGAGCGGGCGGGCCGGCGCGGCTGGGGCACGGAGCCCGGTGGAGGGCCCCGGCGGGCCGCACGCCGGGCGGACAGCAGATTAATGAGGCGGGAGAAGTCGCCGCCGCCACCTCCGGTGCCGCGCACCCAGCCAGCAGCCGCCGCGGACCGGGCTCGAAGGCCGCTCGGCTGAGGGATTGACAGGCTGCCAGTGCCACTCACTCACTGCGGCCCCGGCGCCCGGGGGGGGGGGAGGGGTGGGGGTGAGCTGGAGGGCGGGGGAGCGTCCCGGATGCCCCGCCTCTCGGGGGCGGGGCACACTCTCATTGGGCCTTGAGCCTCCCGCCGCCGCCACTGGCCCCGCCCCTGGAACTCGGCCCGTCCCCTCTGGCCACGGCAGTGGGGCGCCGGAGAGACCCAGGGCTCGTCGCGCACGCGCTCCATAGATGGACAACCCAGGCCCTCAAAGTATTGCCCCCCACCCCCCGACTCCTGCTCCTTTATTAGCAGCTGGGGACTTGGAGGTGGTATAGAGGACCGGATAAAGTCTCCCCAAAGCCAGCCGCGTGGTCCCCGGTTACGTGAAGTGAGCTTCACGCCTTGACCGGTGCTTGGTACACTTTCCCGCTCTTCCTGTCAAGAGGTGGTACCCTCTGGGCACAAGGCCGCGAACCCGGGGCCAATCGCATCGCGCTCAACGCCGAACTAGGCGGGACGGAGTCAAGAAAGGGTTGTCCCAATTGGAGCGTTCGAAAGTCCTGAGCTGAGACCAGGGAAAGAGGGTCTCAAAGCCCCGCCCCTCCCGCAGTCGCCATAGTAACCCAGAAGGCAGTGCTAGAAGTTGGCGCTGGCACTAGAACCTTGCCCCGCTGTCCCTCAAGGAGTGACCAGTTAAGAGTAGGAGCCTGTGGTCTCGCATGGACGGAGCCTTTCCCTGAAAGGGTAGCATATTGAAAGGTCACAGGGAAACACTTCGGCTGGAGAGAGTCAAGTCCAGGAATAATTTCTAAGCTAACTGCGCTTTGCACAGTCTACAAGCCCTGGTGATCTGGGCACTATTCTGGCAAGTCTGAGAAATCTGCGGAGAGCGAGTCATTACTCTCACAAACAAGTATGTTTGAAAAGGGGTTGGATTTCGCTTGTCAGTTTACCCCTTCGGCAGGAGTCGACACCAGCTACAGATTTACATGCCTGTAACACTTCACCCACTACACTTCTGCCTATGAGACGAAAGGCTTAAATGGTGCTGGTATCTGGACCCACACCTCTGGTGGTGTCTTGAGGGTGATCGCGACCTCATCTCTCAGGCTAGGGATTCGACATAACCTCATTTTAGATTCATGGAGATCACCCTAGGTTAAGTCTTTAGCTGGTGGCTCTGAAGTCTAAATGTTCCTTCCTCAGACTCAATACGCTCTCTTACCTGAAACTAAAAATAGAGGTGTGAGGAGATGAAAAATGGCTTGTTACTCTGCAGGGTTGAATGTAGGACAAGCAGTTCTTTAAATGCCAGATGGAGTCTTGGAATAAAGCAGGCTACTCAGTTCCAGGTTCTTTCCTTCGTATGTTGAGTGTGCTTTTTAAATACTCCCCACTGTAAAGCTAACAGCCAAGCTCACGGGCCAGGCAAGCTACAAGCCTTACCAACTGCACAGCTGCTGGGTAAGGAGTTCCAGACAATCTACCCTGCCTAAGTCCAAAGAGCCTTCCTTGGGTTCATTAATATTCCCCGCTCTTGTGTGTGTCAAGTTGCTGATTCTTCAAGCCCTCATTATGAGTTACAGCCATCATTGATTGGATTTTCTCTACTCTAAACTTATTTTTCAAACTGTCACCAAACCCTTGCATGTTTTTTTTTAAAATAAGGAGTGAGAGCAAGCAGACTTTTTGTGATTCCTCAATGCTGAAGATGTAAAAAAAAAAAAAAAAAATCACAGAATTTTATCTGAAAGATGCTATAAGTGCTCAGATTCATTCCTTCCAGCTCTGAAATGCAATGATCCTGTGAGTCACTGTTGGGCCTCCTTCCTGCCCTCCTTCTAGGCTCATAATCTTGACTAATCAGTCATGAGGATGAGGCTAATTAGCAATGGGGATTTATGGTTATTCCTAGCCCGCTCCAAACAATGAGTTATGTAAGCAAAGCAACGTATATAAAAATGTAAATAAAATTAAAGAAACACTTAAGCAAATAAAGACAATTGGGAACTATGGGCTATGTAAACAAACTAGAACATAAAAGCATAAATTAGAATTAAGGAAGCACTTAAGCAAATGCCAGCAATTAGAAATAAAACAAACCTGTTAAATGCCTGACATCTGCAGCTAGGTTATGGCACACACCTCTGAATGTGTGGTCATTCCGTGGTACTTAGAAGCCTGATACTTCTGCAGTGAGATCAGACAGGCCTTTTGCTTAAGAGGTTTCCCATTTGGTCATTATTACTGTGGTAAGCGATAAGAGCCAGTAGGTCCTAGCAGGGTTGCCCCCACAGGCTCCCTGGCAACTGTGGTTGAGGTAAAGTATAAATCTTTTTTTTTTAAAGATTAATTTACTTTTATGTGAATGAGTGTTTTGTCCACGTGTATGTGTCTGTTCACCATGTGTGAGCTTGTTGTCCATAGACGCAAGAAGATGGTGTTAGATCCCCTTGGGAGTGGAATTACAGGCAATTTTAATCTGCCATGTGGATACTGGGAAGCAAGCCATGGTCCTTTGGAAGAGGAGCCAAGACTCTTAACCACTGAGCCATCTCTCGAGCCATCTCTCTCTCTCTCTCTTTCTCTCTCTCTCTCTCTCTCTCTCTCTCTCTCTCTCTCTCTCTCTCTCTCTCCCCCCCCCTCATTATTGCTGTTTGTTTTGTTGTTACCCCAGGTTGGCTTGAACTCACCATGTGCCTAAGGATGACCTTGAACTTCTGATCTCTCTGCCTCTACCCTCCAGAATGCTAGTATTACAGTAGATATTTACTGGCTTGTGCTCTGGTAGGGATGGAACCCAGGCACCGTGCATGCTAAGCAAGCCGTCTACCACTGGAGCTACATCTCAGGCCCTAGTGTTGGAGGTTGCCTTATCTCTGCTTAGTAATGTGAGTCACAGCCGTGCCTTCACAGATTAATAGAACAGACACTCCCTAAGTGCCTGGATCTATCTTTGCTGTTTCTAAAGTGGTGATTACTTTAAAAGTCAAGGAAAAATGTAATTTACTTTTGGCAAGTGGACATTCTTGTAACATTAACAGTGACAAAGTGGTATTAAGGGCAAGGTATTTTAAGATGTGACTTCAATATATAACTGGTTCGGTTTAAAGAAGAAAAAAATAGAGCTTGGCTGGCTAAGAAAAAAAATTACGTTTTCTTTGTCCATATATGTGGTATATAAAGTGTCTTTGGGTATTCCAGCCCGCATGCCAGTGTAAAGTCCAGAGGAGGACTTTATGTGTCCAGCACTGTCACTCTCCACCTTATCCCTTTGAGGCAGGGCCTCTCACAGAACCTGGAGGTCAGCTGGTAGCCAGCAAGCTCCAGAGAGCTTTGTCCACCTACAACAATGTGGCTGCAGGAACCCTCAAACCCATGCCTTAGCTTTTTACATGACTTCTGGGTATGAACTGAGGTCCTCACTCTTGCACGGCAAGCACCCTTCCCTACTGCACCATCTCCAAAACCTGAGTTAGATTTTCTAAGTTGTCATTTTAGAAAAACTGTCTGTCTCTGCATGTATCCTCTGTGCTGATTAGCTTTGCACAAACTTAGCCTTACCTGGGAGGAAAGACAACCGCAGAGCTGCCTCCGTCAGACTACGTTGTGGGCGTGTTTACGGGATGTTGTCTTCCTTACCAATTGACACGGGAGGACTCGACCTACTGTGGGCAGTGCCATCCCTGGGCAGGCGGACCTGAAGTGAAGGAGAAAGGTGGATAAGCCAGCCAGGAGAAACAAGCCAGTAAGCAGAGTTTCTTCACGGTCTCTGTGTCCACTTGTCTGCCCATTCCTGAGTCTAACATCCTGCCTTGACCTCCTGCCTTGACTTGCGTTGACAGTGGACTTTAACCCTTTCTTCCTCCAAATTGATCTTGATCAGTGTTTCAGGGCATTAACAAAGGGTCAAAGTAGAACATGTGTCAAAGTGGTGGTTGTTCCATCGTCTCTACTGTGTTAGGTGGGAATCTCAAGAAGTGGTCTTTACACTCGATGCCATGTGACACACAACCTAATCAGAGGGTAGGTGGCTAACAGTCCACCTTTCTACAGTAAGGCCTTTTAAAGAGGCTGAGAGGGGGAGATTTAGAAGTTGAGGCCAGCCTGAGTTGCAGAGGGGAAACCTTTGAGAGACAGAAGACAGAGAGAGAGTGCTGGTTGGGATACATAATTTCTGAAGATTTTCCTAGAGAGAGCCATCATTTATATGCTTTGATTCCTCGTGGTAATTAGTCCAGTGCAGTCTCCTATTTATATAGAAAGCACCAGGGCTAATACGCTCGATCGCTTGCCTGTCATCTCCTGGCCCACCTTATTCATGCTGCATGATTCATACCAATGGCTATGTGCTTAGTCACAGTCACGGTCCCTATCTTCTAAGCCTGTCAGGAAGGAGAGATGATTTTCTTAATAGGAATAAAGCCAGCCAGCCAGCCAGCCATGGCTCTTCCCTCCTCCAGAGGCCCCTGCCTCTCTCCATTGGTGAACACAGCCTTAGGTCTTAGATGGCAGCAGGAGCCATGTCGTGATAAGGAAATGATCATATAAGGACACAAATCAACATGGTTGGTGGTTTAATCTTCCTTCTAAAGCTCACAACCACATCTGATCATGAGGGAGGCACTGGGCAAGTCCTGACGGAAGAACATCCTACAAGTTATCTCACCAATAACGCCCTGAAGCTGTCAAGTTCATTAAAGACAAAGACCGAGAAAACTGTCACAAACAAGAGTAGTCTAAGAGAACCTAATGGCAAGATCTTATCTCATGTCCAGGGTGGAATCTGGGATGGAGAAACATCAGATTCAAAACAAAACAAAACTAAGAAACTTTAAACTGAAATTTAGCTCACAGCAATAGTATCTGTTCTAGGTAGCATGAACTGTTAACTTGGTAGAGCATATAACCATCTGAGAAAAAAGCCTCTGTTGAAGGATCAAATTGATCTATGGGAATTATGTGAGGGGTTTGTTTGTTGTTTGTTTTGTTTTTTAAGACAGGTTTCTCTGTGTAGCCTTGGCTGTCCTAGACTCACTTTGTAGACCAGGCTGGCCTTGAACTCACAAAGATCCACCTGCCTTTTGCCTCCCAAATGCTGGGATTAAAGAAGTGCACCACCACCACCACCAGCATGAGGGATTATCTTGATTGTTAATTTATATAGAAGGACCCAGCCCACTGAGGGGGTGACATTCCTAGGCAGGTGACCCTGAGCTATGTAAAAAAGCAGCTAAGCCACTGGACAGTGGTGGCACACCTTTAATCCCAGCACCCAGGAGACAGAGGCAGGCAGATCTCTGGGAGTTCTACAAAGTGAGTCCAGGACAGGCAGGGCTCTGTTACACAGAGAAACTCTGTCTCAAAAACCAAATAAACAAAGAGCAGCTACACTTGGGCCAAGTGGTGTTCTTCCCTGGTTTCTACTTCCTGTTATTGCTCAAGTTTCTATCCAGACTTCTCTTGATGATAGACTATAATCTATTAAGATGAAATAAGCAGCCCTTTCCTCTCCATAGATTCCTTAGGGTCAGTGTTTTGTCACAGCAACAGAATGAAACTAGAAGAGTGCCATATTAATGTGCTAGAGAATCAGGGAACGCAGCACTGAGAAGCCCTTTATTAGTTTCTCCTTTTACTGCAAATACTTTATAGAAATAAATAAATGCAATAAAAAATTGCCAAAAATAATTATGACGATGGGTGTGGTGCCCAGGCCTATAATCCCAGGGTATAAGAGACGGAGGCAGGAAGATCAAGATCATCTTTAGCTAAGCCCACGGCCACCCTGGCTGCCTGAGTCCCAGGGCCTAGCTAGATGGCTCAGCAGCTAGAAAGGTACTTTCTGCCAAGCCTGACAGCCAGAGCACTGACTCTGGCAAGTAGCATATATGATATAGAGGCACCACGCACACATATAAACATACAATAAATAAATAAATATAATTTTTAAAATAAATAAGATTTTCAGGAGTGGTGGTGCCTATCTTGAATCCCATCACTGTGGAGGCAGATGCAGGTGGATCTCTATGTGTTCGAGGCCAGCTGATCTACATAGTGAGTTCCAAGACAGCCAGGGCTATAGAGAGATCCTGTCTCAAAAACAAAAGACAACAAACCAAACAAAAGAAAAAACAACAATAAAAAAGCAATTAAACACAATAAGTGAGGATAAGAGCTAGGGAGAGACTAGCTCTCTGGAGGTGTTGCTAAGCATACCACACCAAACCAGCAATCACCACAGACTGTCCAAGGGAAGGCACACATGACTTCAGTTCCTATTGGAAAACTGTAGAGAGAGTTTCCTGTTGCTTATAGATAGATGATAGAGGCTCTGTGGGAAAGGAAGGAAGGGGGAAGGCAAAAAGTGAAGGAAATGAAGGAGGGAGGGAGAAGGGAATAGGCTCAATGCTTGGCACTCACTGGGGGAAGATACTGTAGGAGATGTTTGTTTGTTTGTCTGTTTAGCTGAGAATAGTGGCACATGGCCTGCAATTCCATTTACTCTAGAGGCTGAGGCATGAGGGTCTCCAGTTCAAGGCCAGTCTGAATAACACAAGGAGACTCTACAAAAAAAAAAAAAAAAAAAAAGGAAAAAAAGTTTTGGTAAGCACCTGTGTTTTTGTTTCAGGGCTTTGTATTTTGTTGTAAGTTGACTGGGTAGTTAGGTTTCTTGGTTGGTTGGTTGGTTGGTTGGTTGGTTGATTAATTTGAGGCAGAGTATCACTGTGTGGCCCTGGCTTGCCTGGAATTCACTATGTAACCTAAGATGGCCTTAAATTCACAGAGATCCACCTGCCTCTGCCTCCCAGGTGCTGGTCAAAGTTGAGTACCACCACACCTGGTGTTTTTGGTTTTGTTCTGTTCTGTTCTGTTTTCAGAACAGCATCTCAAGTAGCCTAGGCTGGCCTCAAAGTATAGCAAGCAGAGTGTATCCTTGCGTTCATAATTGTACTTTACCTCCCAAGGTCTAGGGTTACAGGTGTGTGTGACCTGGGTGGCCTGCTCTTTGTACTAATTTCCTGTGAAGTAACATCCAAAAGCCTTGGAGTTTACCAAGAGATGGGAAATTATATATTTTTGTTGTTGTTTTGTTTTTCTTTCTTTCTTTTTTTTTTTTTTTTTTTTTTTTTTTTTTTTTTTTGGTTTTTTGAGGCAGGGTCTCTCTGTGTTAGCCTTGGCTGTCCTGGACTCGCTTTGTAGACCAGGCTGGCCTCAAACTCAAAGCGATCCACCTGCCTCTGCCTCTGCCTCCCGAGTGCTGGCATTAAAGGTGTGTGCCACCACACCTGGCAAAGATGGGAAATTATATGATTCACGAGCTCTAGCAGGGCGGTGGTGGCACATGCCTGTAATCCCAGCACTCAGGAGGCAGAAGCAGGCAGATCTCTGTGAGTTCGAGGCCAGACTGGTCTACAAAGCGAGTTCAGGCCAGCCAGGGCTACACAGAGAAACCCTGTCTTGAAAAAGAAAAAAAGAAAAGAATGTTATTATTCATGAGCTTTATGTCACACCTGGATTTATTCTGAAGACACTGGCTAGCAGCTAGTTACCAGAAAGACCAATGTACTGGTTAGGAGGTTGGGGTTGTGAGCCAGCGTCACCATCCAACAGAGGGAAGGAGAAGACTGAACTCACTCTTGAGGCTAATGAGTGAATCACTCAGGCCTACCTACACTGTATTAGTTACTTTCCAGTTGCTGTGATAAAAATCCAAAAGCAACTTAAGAAAGAAAGTTCATTGTGGCTTACGGTTCTAGTAAGATAGAGTCCATCCTAGCGGGGAAGCTGTTACTTGGCATCAGGAGAAAGAAAACTTCTTTATTCATACACAGGAAAGAGCCAGCAGGAAATGGGACGAGGCTCTAACTTCTCAAAGTCCACCTCAGTGAGTCCAGGCTTTCAACAAGTCTCCACTCTTACTAAATGATCCACAGTCTCCCCAAGCAGAACCACCAGTGAAGGACCAAGTGTTCAAATACCTGGGTACATGGGGGACATTTTTCATTCGAATCAACCACAAAGTCCCGATGAAAATTCTAGACAACAATGCTCAGTGCAACTTCCTGCTTGACAAACGCATCAGTCCGTCAGGAGGATGAGGAGCTCTCACTCCAGATGCTCTGTTTGACTGGTCCTGAATTACATTCCTTACAACAATACCGGAACCATAAGTATGATGTCTTCTTAAGTTCTGTGTTATTCCATCGAATTACTGACCTCAGCTGAAATGAGACATAGGAATGCTCAAATTCGTAGTTAACCTGATCAGAAATGGAGAAGGCCTGGGGAACCCTGAACTTTGGCTGGCTTCCATGCCCTTTATTGGATTAAGGCTAATTTAGGCAATTAACTTCAGAATTTTATCACCAGTACTCAAGAGACGTACAGAAGATACGGTATGTGGATGGCTGCAGAGGAAGAGCCAGGCCTTCTTAAAATCCCTTTCCCCTGGGCACCAGCATCCTTCCTTTTTTTTATTTTCTTTTTCGAGACAGGGTTTCCTTGTGTAGCCTTGGCTGTCCTGACTCAATCTGTAGACCAGGCTGGCCTCAAACTCACAATGATACGCCTGCCTCTGCCTCCCAAGTGCTGGGATTATAGGCCTGTGCTACCTTGTCTTGCTTTCTTGCTTTGAACAAGTTCCGCAAGTTCCGTGTCTCTGCCCTCCTGCAGTTGAGTCATGTGATTGCATTTCCTGTCCTTGGAGAAATACATATGGAATTTCTAAGAGTCCACTTGTACAAGCCTGCCTTAGTCAAAAGCAGTTCCCACCCCTACCCCCAGTTTCCTTGCCTCTCCCGGCCTGCAGTGGAGGGCTAGGGCTGAAGAGTCATCTGAGACCGTGAGCTGCTTTCGAGAATGGTGGACATGACCTGAAACAACAAAGCAGGAAATGCACATCCTAGGCTCCAGGTGGCACATGACGTCACCGTCCAAGGAATGATGCCAGCACTCGATTGCCTTACTAGAGGAAGAGTGAAATTATATCTTCTTTAATCCAGTGTTGTATACATATTTCGAGCATATGTAGGCAAACACAAACCAAATACTAATTAGCAAAGGAACCACAGTCTAACCGAGAATACACTTGTGACCACTACTATGGTCTGTGGATCTAGTCAAGCCTACTGCTACAAGCCTGTAATTCAAGCCTTTCCCAGGACTGAGAAAAAGAAGATCCCAAAGACAAGATGCCTGACTAGGGTACAAGTGAATTCAAGGCTACTACTTAGTGACAACTGCACAGTAAAAAGAGGTCTGGCCTGTGTCTTGGTGGTGGGGCACCTGCCTAACATGCACAAGGCCCTATGTTCAATCCCCAGAATTAAAAATAAGTATAAAGGGCTGCAAACAGACTGGAGCCAACTGAGATCCTAACTCTACCGCTGGTTGGCCACTTGGCCTCCATCTATGACTTCTCAGCTTTCTTACCTCTAAATGTCTAGTCTTCGACAATTAAACTCAAGCAATGAATGCCCCTCCTCAGCCTCTCTGGTACCTGGGACTGTAGGCTTGCAGGCTCCCACTTGCTGAGCCCTTTCTTCTCCTTTCTGCCTTCATTTCCTTTTCCCTTCTCTTCCTTTTTAACCTCGTCTGTTCTTGTCCTACACCCCATGGCTCTGTAGACCAGGCTCCCCTCCTATTCAGAGATCTGCCTGTCTCTGCCTCCCAAGTGCTGGGACTGAAGGTGGGCACCACCATGTCCAGCTCTCATCTCTTTTTCTTTTTTCTTTTTCTCTTTCTTTCTTTCCCTACCTTTTTACCCTCAACAAACTGATTGTTCACCCTTGAGCCAGCCATGTGGCTCAAACTTCAGTTCTCAGGGTTCTAAGCGCTTCCATAAAAACAGTGTTGATTTTATTATATGAAATACAGTCTTGCTGTGTAGCACTTGGTTGGTCTGGAATTCCCTGTATAGACCAAGACACTATCCACAGTAAATTATCAATCCGAAATCAAATCGTGACATACTCGCCTCCTTCACATAACCACAACCACCCCACGGACTCTTCCTTTTACAGTGTATTTCATAGCCAAGCCTTACAGTCAGCTCTCTGGAAGTCTGGAGGACCGAGGCTAAAAGTCGGGACTTCAGGTATGCTAGGCAACAGCTCTGCGGCTGAGCAGCACCCCAACCCTGAGTGTGATGCTCTAGGGACCTCATACAATTGTAACCAAACAGCATCTGTATGCACCCACTTTACAGTTCACCCGTGTGGAAGCATCTATCAGGATTTCCTCTTGAGATGAAATAATTGTATGCATTGTCCGTTGTATGCGTATACCACGTTTATACATCTATTATCCATCCACGGACCCTTGTGTTGCTGGGGCTACTGTGAATAACACTATGAACATGAGTGTCTGAATGTCCCAGCTCACTTCCAGGCTCGGTGTCCAGAAATGAGTTGCTGAATCCTACGGTAAAGCCATCTTTAAGTTTTGGAGAACCTTCCCTGCTGCTTTCCGTACTCTTTCTACCATTTTGTGTTTCCACCCACAGCACACAAGTTGATCTACTTTTAATGTGGCTTCCAGGGACCTGTCTCACATACAGGGCTATTGAAGGCCAGGCCTAATAGCACTCAGCTTTCTATTCTGAACTCTACCTAGGATATAATTGATTCCTACACAATACTTGTTAAATAAATGAATAAACAGAATGTTTTTTAAAATCACTATCATAAAGCAAAGGGATCTTCTTTCATTGGAAACACCCCAAAGCTTCAGACAAGGTTTAAATACATGCTGAATGGTGTGCCTAGAGAGATTATTTTTTAAGGTGGTGCATAAATCCCAAGTTTCATTTCTTCAAAACAAGTATCCCCATGGCATATTTCTTTTTATCTCACCAGTTTCTTGTCAGCACCAGGTTCATCTTCTGGTCCCGTTTCTTTTCTAGGCTCACAATAAAACTGATTTAAAGTAAAAGTTTCTTTAAGAATTACGCTACAATATGCTGATCGGAAAATAAATTTTCTAAAATTATTTTTCCTAGCCATAAGGGGACCATCAAAGAGTTCTTGGTGGTATTATCTCCTAAGGACTTATGTGCAGGTTGTAAACTTCCTTCTGTGGGAAGCCACTGCATGGTTCCTTTGATGAGCTCTTCCATTTTGAACCCCTAGTTCAGATTTAAACACAGAGACAACTCACATAGACTACAAAGGCCTTTCACTTTACCATTATAATCAATTATGTGTTAATAAAGGGAAATGCCTGTTTAAGTGTGCATTTAAGGTTTTATACTTGTACAAACAAGCTCCTTAAAATGTTTTTCCTACCTTGTTTTATGTGTGTGTGTGTGTGTGTGGTATGTGGGTGTGGCATATGTGTATGTGGTATGTATATGTGTATGGTATATGCATGGTGTGTGTGTGTGTATGTGTGTGTATGTGTGTGTGTGGTGTATGCATAGTGTGTGTGTGGTGTGTGTGTGGTATGTGTGTGTGGTATGTCTGTATGGTGTGTATGTGTGTGTGTGTGTGTGTGTGTGTGTGGTATTAGAGATCAAATCCAGATCTTCACACATACTAAGCATGTGCCCCACCACTGAGCCAAAGCTCCTACCTATACATTTCTGTTACTCTCCAGTAGAACACTAAGGGGGAGAAAGGGTGAAGTGAGTCAGTAAATAATGGTTCACACGAAGGTAGACAATGAGGTTGTCCATGTGCGTAAACATGAATGCTATCTTGTTTGGGAATATCTGTGGTTATTCATGGCTATTTTTTAAAAATCATGCTGGGTGTGGCTGTGCACGCCTTTAATCCCAGCACTCAGTAGGAAGAAGCAGGTAGATCTTTGTGAGCTTGAGGTCACCCTGGTCTACATAGTGAGTCTAGGACAGTGAAGTCTATACAGAGAAACCCTGTCTCGAAAAACAAAACAAAACAAAACAAAAAAATCACATTATTAAATCTCTGGACCAGGGATGGGGCACTTGATCCAAGTATAAAACAGTTTCTTTTCACATACAGTAACATAGAGACTTATGTTTATATTAGGAATTTACATGAATATGTATACATATATATATCTACATATGCATTAACAATTGTTTTAAAGAAGTCTTGAATTTAAAGGGAGCAAGGAGGGATACATGAGTGGGTTTAGAGGGAAGAAAGATAATGGAAAAGTGTTGTAATCAAATTATAATCTCAAAAAATCAAAACAACAACAATAAAAAATGCCAGGTGCCGTGGCACATGCCTGTAATCCCAGCCCTCGGGAGGCAAAGGCAGGTGAATCTCTGTGAGTTCAAGGCTACAAAACAAGTCCAGGACAGCCAATGATACACAGAGAAACTCTGTCTCAAAAAACAACAAAAAATTATAATCTCAAAAGAATGAAAGACATGTGTTGTTTGCTGACAATTTAAGTTGTGGATGTGCAACCCCTAGATGTCAGGGACAAATCTTAGTGTTGGGGGAGAAGTGGAGAAAGGTACTGATGAAAAGCGGAAGGCAGGGCAGGTAGCTCACACCTTTAAATCCCAGCACTCAGGAGGCAGAGGCAGGTGGATATGTAAGTTTGAGGCCATTCTAATTTACATGTAGAGTTCCAGTCTACACAATGAGAGCCTGCATATAAGTACATACATGCACACATGCATATAAGTACATACATGCATACATTTGAAAGTGATAGGGCTTGGAAGAAGGTAGAGCTGCCCGCAGCTGGACAGTTGCCAGACTGTGAGGCCTTCCTTTTTCTAATCCCAATGACCCCAGGCATACACATCTCTACCTCTGTGATGAGATGAACAGCCCTGCACTATTCACTATGACTCTCCTGACTGGGCTTTGGGCTCCATCAGGACAGGAATACAGTGAGAACTAGGTTAACGCCGCTGGTCTTATGGGCTGGCTCAGAGGAGAGGCTGAGTTACGTCATTTAAAGAAATATGTGAGCATCAAGATGAATGGGAAAAACATAAGTCAGTAGTCTGCAGGATGGGGCTCACTATGCTGGCTAGTTCTACAAGAGACCTTACAAAGGGACAAGAAGCCATTTATCCCAGTGCTACTGTCCTGTGGGTAGGATGAGGACCAGTACAACTGTCGTCATGTAGCCAAGAGTCCCTGCTGGGCTCAGGGTTTCTGGCATTTAGTGATCACAAAAAGAGGAAGAGCAAAGGTAGGAGAGGAGTGGGGAGACGGTCCATCTCTGTGAAAACGGAGTGTCAGTTGTTGGTCATGAGTACAAAGACAAGATATAGCCATGAAGGACTCTGGAATAGTTTAGGGGTGGCAGAGAATGGGACCCTGTTCTGAGCTTTGGGCTAAGGCTATTGTGATGGTCAGTTTTCCTTAGGAATTCAATAGGACCTAGAATCTCCAGGGGAGAGGCTCTCAGTGACGGATTGTCTCAACCAGGTCGGCCTGTCAACATGTCTCTGGGGGATTGTGTTGATTACATCAACTAGGGTGGGAAGACAGACCCATGATGGGCATCTCCATTCCCGGAGTTTGGATCCTGAGCTCTGTAAGAGTAGAGAAGGTTCCAGGCGTGGTGGCGCTTGCCTATAATTCCAGCACTCTGGGAGGCAGAGGCAGGTGGATCGCTGTGAGTTCAAAGCCAGCTTGCTCTACAAATCCAGTCCAGGACAGGCAAAGATACACAGAGAAATCCTGTCTCAAAAACAAACAGTAGCTGGCCATGGTCATGCACGCCTGTAATCCTAGCACTTGGGAGGCAGAGGCAGGCAGATCGATGTGAGTTCGAGGCCAGCCTGGTCTACAAAGTGAGTACAGTACAGCTAAGGCTGTCTCGAAAAACCAAAATCCAACCAACCTACCAACCAACCAACCAGGCAACAGGCATTTGTGCATTCATTCTCTCTACTCTTTTTGTTTGTTTGTTTGTTTTGTTTTTCCAGACAGGGTTTCTCTGTGTTATCTCAGCTGTCCTGGACTCACTTTGTAGACCAGGCTGGCCTTGAACTCACAATGATCTGCCTGCCTCTGCCTCCCAAATGCTGGGATTAAAGGCGTGCGCCACCACGCCTGGCTTCTCTCTCTATTCTTGACTGTGGATGTGAATGCCTGCTTGCAGTCCCTGCCATCTTGATTTACCCCACAATGATGGGCTGTATCCTAGAATCATGAGAGGAAACAAGCCCTTTTTCCCCTAAGTTACATTTTTAAAAAGACTTATTTATTTATGTATTTTACATATATTGGTACTTTGCACATACATCTGCACACTAGAAGACAGCATCAGACAGTTGTGAGCTGCCATGTGGGTGCTGGGAATTGAACTCGGGACATTTGGAAGAACAGCAAGTGCTCTTAACCACTGTGCCATCTCTCCAGCCCCAAGTAAACTTTCTGTTAGGGTGTTTTTTTTATCATAACAAATGGCAACAAACTAAAGCAGGAATCATCTGGTACCAGAAGGGCTGGGAGTAGGGGGCACAGCAAGTGAAGTCGGGATAGCAGGCACTTGCTACCCTAGGCCAACTTGGGCTGCGGACAAAGCTTAGTCTCATCCTGTCCTGTTGAGTCTGGGGCTAGGTCCTGCTGAGTCTGCTTGGGACAAGGTTTCAAAGCAGGGGCTGTCAGTTTCTATTGTCTTCCCTTTCTTCCACAAACACTTGCTATCTTTAATGGCTTTCTCATTTAATGCTCACAGAGCCCAAGATCAATGCGGAAGCTTCATGTGATAAGCAGGGCTGTAGAACTGACCATGAACCAAGGGCAGTTCTCCGTGCCTTACAAATATTAATGCACCTGATCTTCAACAAAGCCCTTGGAGGCCTTGGGCTGTGGCTCAGTTGGCAGACTGCTTGTACCGCAACAAAGCCCTGGCTTGATCCCCAGCACTGCATAAAGTGGGTGTGGTGGCCCATGCCTATAATTACAGCACTTGAGGGGGGGGGAAGGCAGGTAAAAGCAGGAAATCAGAAGTTCAAGGTCATCCTTGGCTACACAATGACTTTGGGGCAAGCCTGGGATACCTTTGTCATTCTCTTTCTCTCCTATCAAAATAAAATAAAATAAAATAAAAGTGTGAGTGTGTGTGTGTGTGTGTGTGTGTGTGTGTGTTTAGGTATACATATGTGTGTTGGTTTCTATGTACACGTGTACTGTTGAGTATAGAGACCTCAGGTAGTGCCCACCTTGGTGCTTTGTTTTGTTTTGAGATGAGGTTTCTCACTGGCCTGAACCTCACCAGTTAGACTAGACTCAAAGGCCCTGGGACCACAGACATCTGCCTCAACAGGGTTACAAGGTTAGCACCATACCCAGTTCATTCGTTTGTTTTGTCAGTTGGTTGGTTGGCTGGTTTTTTGAGGCAGGGTTTCCCTGGGTAGCCTTGGCTGTCCTGGACTCCCTTTGTAGACCAGGCTGGCCTCGAACTCACATCAATCCACCTGCCTCTGCCTCCCTGAGTGCTGGGATTAAAGGTGTGCGCCACCACATCCAGCTCATACCCAGTTCTTTAAGGGAATTGAACTTAGGACTTTGGGCTGGCACAGAAAATACTTCGCTGAGACACCCCGTGGCTCTTTGTATCCTATCAGACAGCTGAGAGGATAGAGTTGAGGTACAGCCACGGAGAGCAAAAATGACTCTTCATACCTTATGGGGCACTGGAATTTACTTTGTTCAACGAATAGTACTTGGCTTGCTGGTTTGTTTGTGGTGCTGGGAGTTGATGTAGAGTTTCACACATGCTTGGGAGGCACTCTATCACTAAGGTATTGCCCTGCCCCCAAGCAGTGTCTCACAAGTTACCCAGGTTAGCTTTGAATTTACCATCCTTTTCCTTCACCGTCTTAGGGAGCTGGAACTACAGCCCACCAAAGTCCGCCTCAAGCGTTAGTGATTGCCTACCTCAGACAAGGCAGTAGAGCTTAGTGCCAAGTATGCTTAAGGGAGTCTTGGCTCTGTCTGGTTCTGAGTTCTGTCCCCAAGGCTTGGTGATCACAAATGGTTCTGTAGGTTCTTCATGCTAACATGTCCAGAACTTATCTTTGTAAAGCCACCTTCAGCTACTGGGCTTTTGTTTTGTTTGTAGAAGGGTCTCACCAAGTTGCCCCAGACTGGTCTCAAAAATCACAGTGCACCAACCTCCACCTCCTAAGTGCTAAGATTACAGCCAGAAACCGCTTGCCCAGCCCGCTTTTACCACTGTGAAGCCTCCAGCCCTCACATCTGCTGCTAAGGCAGCCTGTCTCTCCCCTTTGGCTTAAGGAGGAAGAGGCAGATACTTAGCTGGAGAGGTGAGCAGAGGACTTGGTTTCCACAACAGTAGCTCCCAACCCAACATCTCTCTCCCTCCCAAGCCCTGGTGTACAAAACCCATAGTGAATGCTCCCTGAGAACGCAATCCCACTTTGTTCCTGCTGTAACTCAACGAGGGAGGCGTTATCGCATCTCTGTTGTAGATGAGAAAATCAAAACTGAACAAAATGAAAATCTGTTCAAGGTCAACCAGCAGTTTATAACAGAGGCAGGCTTTGAACCTGTGTTCAAGATAGTGTTTTGTTTTCTTTATTTTCTCGTATTAGAAATTTATTTCCCTCACATATACAGAATATAAGACCTATCTTCAATATAAATTATGCCTCCTCTACTCCCATGAAAAATGAATTTTTTCCCCATGCAAAAATGAATGACTAATTCCTTGGGGGGGGTGCGCAGAAATAAATCTAGAACCCCATACCCCAGGGGCTTTGGTGTGTGGAATCCTGGGATCTTTAGCCTGGATTCCACAGCTGCGCAGTTGCTTAGGGCCCACAGTTGTCTCCTGAGTGCATTTCTTGTTGGCTCAGCTTGATTTTATCCCCTGTGATGCACACAGTAAATGCGTGATAAATGTTGGTTGAATGAATGGATTTTACATGTATCTCGCTGAAATATTCGCAGCTCCATTTGATTCACTGGAGTGGCGTACCCGAACAAGAAATAATTTTTCTTAATGTGTCCCTTATAAATTGAACCCGACCATATTTGATTAATGTCACATCATGCATTTTTATTGCACCGATCACTCTGGTATCAGGTCAGATTTATTTTAAAAACAGATTCACAAAGGGTGCAGGGCTGGATCGACAGTGTAAATATGTTAATAATAAAAATAATACAGAGGATATTTTACTGGAAACTCTCGCATGCTAATGATGAGAAAGTGCATTCTATGGAAATATGTTTGATTTACAAGGCAATTAATTTCAAAAAGATTCACATCCTATCCCATGTTTTGTACACTTACATAATGAAAACTAAAAAAAATTAAAAATGAACACTCAGGCCATAAAATCAGAGGGAAAAACAACAACAAAATCACCTAAAGGTTCCAACATTTTACTTAGAACAACAAACAGCCCAATTGTGGAAAATGGTACTATTCCACCATCAGAAGCAACTAGGTTAGGAAGATTCGCCGGGTGGCTGTAGCTTTCAACTTTGCAAACGCATGTATTTGCTCGAGATGTATATACAGCCCTCATGACTAGAAACCCTATGCATTATCCAGGGACCAAAGAGCCCCATGCCTCCCACCACCCAAGGAGACACTTTGGGGTTTCTTTGGTCTCCCTTTGTGGGAACAGTAAGCCAAGCAGATATATTATCCTCTGGTCTTTCTTACACAGTAACACACCTGTTCACTTGTGATCTCATCACTCGGCCCTGGTTGTCTAGGAAAGTGGGAGTTCTCACGCACACTCTGGGAGCATAAGCCCCTCTGGGTTGACTCTGCCTGCATGGTAACTGAGATGGACAGACGGTGGAGCTGGCCTGGGCCGGCTACCATGAGGATCTCCAAGCAAAATGGCTGTGACTGACCCTCAGGGAGGGCTCATCTTTCCAGAGGACCAAAACTACAGTACTTGGCCTATTTTTAAAGCCTGTACAAAAGCAAAGGATCCAGGCGTGGTAATCCCTAGTCCTTTCAAATAGTGCCATGTCCAGGGGACTAAGCAGTCAAATTTACGAGCCTATGCAGGCCATTCTTGTCCAAACCATCACACTGTAGCTTCCTTAAAAGAGCAATGTTTGCCCGGCACGGTGGCCCACTCCTTTATCCCAGCACAGAGGCAGGTGGATCACTGTGAGTTTGAGGCCAGCCTGGTCTACAAAGAGAGTCCAGGACAGCCAGGGGTACACAAAGAAACCTTGTCTCGAAAAGCCAAGATAGATAGATAGATAGATAGATAGATAGATAGAAAAAGCTTTATTTATTAAAAAAAAAAAAGAGGTGGATGCTTGAGTTTAATTTTTACAGAGGAAATGAATTTTCCTATCTCTCTTACATCAATTATTCATCTTAATAGACGTGTGTAGAAAGGATTACCACTATTATTTTTGTAGAGTTTTTTTTTAATTTTTAATTTATTTTTTGGTTTTTTGAGACAGGGTTTCTCTGTGTAATAGCCCTAGTTGACCTGGACTCACTTTATAGACCAGGCTGGACTCAAACTCACCAAGATCTGCCTGCCTCTGCCTCCTGAGTTCTGGGATTAAAGGTGTGCACCGCCACGCCCGGCTTGAATTTTTTTTTCTTTTCTTTTTTCTTTTTCTTATTTTTAGTAGAAAAACACTGAATTGGACCTTAAACAAATAGAAACCAGCTTAGTAGCCAAATGTCATCTCCCAAAGAACAGACTCAGGGAAAGAGTAACCGTAAATAAAATCTAAGAGTGTCTTGCTATGCTAATCCTATTAGTATTAGTTTACCTTTTTAATTTCTGTGCATGGTTAACTGCGAAAAATAAATTTCCAATTTAGAAATCCAGTAACAAAACAGTCTATATCCAATAAGAAATACCAAAGAGAGACAAAATATATGAAGGGGCTGGAAAGGTGCTGTTGTTCCAGAGGACCTGGCTGTGGTTCTCAGTACCCACATGGCAGCTCAACTGTAACTCCAGTTTCAGGAGATTCAACATTCTCCTCTGGCCTCCTTGGGTACCAGGAATGCATGTGGTGCATAGACACATATTCGGGCAAAATTCAATACAGTCAACGTTTAAAAAAAATCACAATTTTAGTCAGGCGTGGTAGCACAGGCCTTTAATTCCAACACTCAGAGAGGCAGAGGTAGACAGATTGCAGTGAATTTGAGGCCAGCCTGGTCTATGAAGCAAGTCCAGGACAGCCAAGGGTATACAGAGAAACCCTGTCTCAAAAAACAAACAAACAAATGTGCATGCAGGGCCTCACACATGTGGTGTTTTTAATTTATCTGTAGGGTCTAATGATGTTTATTATCAGTTTTATCAGTAATTGTTTCTTCTCTGGCCTAGAATTATTATTACTTTAGTAAAACCTGCTAGCAATCAATCAAGACACTGACACTTGTTATAGTTTAAAATAGCTTTGGTTAACCTGGGGAGGGCAGACATTAATCCTCTAAACTACTTCCCATAGTGGGGCAGGTATGTGATACCTGTCCCATCCCATGCCATCTGCTTCTAATAATGTCTATCAGGCTACCTCCCATCCATAATCCCAGATACTTGCTACTGTTCTTCATCTAGAGCAAATCTCCATCCACGCCGGCCATGTGCTTCTCTTTCATCTAACCCATGGCAGCCTTCTTCTTCCCTTCTCAGGACCCTCTTCTCAGGTCTCTCTGGCTTCCTTCTTTCTAGGATTCCTCTGTCTCTTTAAGCCCAGGAACCTTACCCACACCTATCTCCTTTGCCCTGCCCAGGTGGGATGGGTATTTATTAATCAAAAGGTGGGTCATAGAGATAGCAAACAGTAATTAGCATCAAAATACATTAGACCATTCCTCAACACACATGCATGGAGAGCCTCGCATGTGCATGCAGGGCCTCACATGCACACAGGGTCTCCCATGTGCATGCAGGGTCTCACATGTACATGTACGTGCAGGACCTCAACTTTCAGGGCAAGTGCTGTACTCACAAACCACATTCCCAGAATGAGAGACCCTGATACTTCCTTGAACTGGGAAGATAGGGGAAGATCAGTATTCAAAAATCCAAGTGGCTAATCATTTGTAAACTTTTTATCGTGTCCTAGCGATGCTTTCAAATCTTGTCCTTCATATCATCGTAGGATCTTTAGGGAGAAGATTTAGACAGAGCGTTGGACCGTCTGAGGTCCCAGCTAGGGAGAGACTGGAGTACTGCTGGGAAGGGAGCCAGGTACAAGTCAATGATGCACACTGTGGGAGGAACACTGGTTAAGCTTGGAGCTCCTCTGCCTGACGAGATGTCAGGTTTTCATGTTGAGACTTTTATCTTCTTACCTGTCTTGTCATACTACAAACAACATTGCTTCCTCAAAACACCAAATGCTGGAGAGATGGCTCAGCGATTAGGAGCACTGTCTATTCTTCCAGAGGTCCTGAGTTCAATTCCCAGCAACCACATGGTGGTTCATAACCATCTGTAATGAGATCTGATGCCCTGCAGGTATACATGCTGGCAGAACACTATATATGTAATAAACAAAACAAGACAAAAGCACCAAATGTTCAAGTCCTCCTTGAGGATACCATTGCACATCCAGTCTCTCCCTGTGGATAATCACTATGGTGATTTGGGAACGTATGTACACAAGCATGTGTGTCTGTGTGTCTGCATGCGTGTATGTGGTTTTCATTTGTGTATTTTCTGGCCTGTGGTACTGGGGATCGACGGACCCCTGGGCTTTGGTGTGCTAAGGAGGCAGCCTACATGTCATGTCATGACCCTGCCAGGAAGTTGTTATTTCTACTCCACATGTGGGGAAACTGAGGCACAAGGAAGCTGTAACCTTACCCACCCATGTCACACAGGTGAGCTGAAGTTTAAGGTAATTTTTTCCATTTGAAGCAACATTTTGGACTAAGATTTCTGACAAGGATTTAGGAAATATAGAGAAGAAGAATGCAGCTGGGTGGCGGCGGCGCACACCTACCTGCACACCCACCTGCACACCTACCTGCACACCTACCTGCACACCCACCTTTGATCCCAGCACTCGGGAGGCAGAGGCAGGCGGATCGCTGTGAGTTCAAGGATAGCCAGGTCTACAAAGGGAGTCCAGGACAGCCAAGGGTTACACAGAGAGACCCTGCCTCAAAAAACAAACAAGCAAGCAACCCCAAAATAAACCAAAAGGAAGAAGAATGTAGAGCTCCCACCTGCCAGACCCTCCATCCAGTTTAATGGTACTGCGGAGACCATCCTGTGCCAGTTGAAGCAGGCTCTGAGCCCTTCTCTCTCTGAGGTAAAAACAGAGGAATTCTCACCCTAGGCCAGGAGCTCTGCATTGAGACCTGTAGAGCCAGGCAGGGGCAGGCACTGACAACAGGTATGAGAAAAGCCACACACAAGGGTCATGTGGGACGACGACTGCCACCTTGCCTTCACCGCACTGCCACCAACAGGAGTTCAGCACGCCACAGACCCAACATTACACACACCAGATTTTCTCAAGACTAGCAGAAAGTCCCGAGCAAACCTCTGCAGTGTAATCAACCATCCAGCGATTGCCTTACTTATCATAAGGAATCATTATTATTTATTTATTTGTATGCACACATGCCTGTGAACAGACACCTTTCTGGACGCTGTTTTTCTCTACCACACGTGTCCCAGTGTCCCAGGAATAGAACTCAGGTAATGAGTCTTGGTAGTAAGCGCTTTACCTGCTGAGCCATCTGTCTGGGCCCAGAGTACTTACTTTTGACTGTTTTGTTTGGTTGACTTCTGAGGTTCTAAGGCACTGGTTTTTCACAGTCAAGTAGGTGATGTGATTCTCTTTTCCTCCCTCCTACCCCCCTCCCTCCCTCCCTCCCTCCCTCCCTCTTTAATAGGGTCTCATGTATCTTAGGCTGGTCTTGTAGTCACTAAGTAGCCAAGGACAACCTTGTACTTTTAATCCTCCTGTTTCTACCTTCCAGATGCAGGGTCATGGGTAGGTGCCACTATGCCTAGTGTACGCAGGGCTGGGGTTTGAACCTAGGACTTTATGCATGCTAGACAAACATCCGACCAACGGAATTATTTCCAGCCTCTCATCCCTTCGTTCAGCAGCCACTTACTGCTTTTCATGTTCTCCCAGGGAGTAGTGAATTAGCATGCATTATAATCACTCTAGACAATCAGTTCTCTCTTTTTGTTTTGTTTGTTTTTCAAGATAGGGTTTCTCTGTGTAAAGGTCCTGGCTGTCCTAGAACTCAGCTTTGTAGACTAGGCTGGCCTTGAACTCAGAGAGATCGACCTGCCTCTGCACCCCCTCCCTGGAGTGCTGGGATTAAAGCCATGTGCCACCAGCCCAGCTGATTTATTATAATAAGTGTCACCAAACACAAATGGAGGAGAGTGTTCACCTGGAACAGTCTCATGAGCATCATCATTCTGCTTCATCAAAACATTTGTTGAGCACGTACTATGTGCCCCCATCAGTTGCCAGTCATGAGCTGCTGTAAGGATGGACATTTGAGCCACCGCGGGTTATTTCTGGTAAACAACCCAGGTAAGTCACCCAGGTAAAATAGGAAGATGATGGAATTACAGGAAAGAGTTCAACGTGCGCTATTCGGAGACTCAGCTATTTTCTTGGCGTCGGGGCCACAGCTGCTCTCCTGGCACATATAAATCTGAGCATGGCACGCACGCACGCACGCACGCACTCACTCACTCACGGAGGGGCGCTCTTTGAAAGTGATGATAATGAATTGCGATATGGAAAACCTGAAACTGATTTCAAGGCGTGTGGCTCAGGGGGAAATGCTTTCGAAAAAGAGTCCTGGGAGAAAAGGCAGAAGGAATTGGGGTTACTAACAATGTATCCTGGAAAAGAGAAGGTTAAGGAGAATTTAATAGCCACCTTCAAATATCTAAAGGGATATTGCTCATGTGTTTTAAACATCAGTTCTTGTCTACAAAGGACAGGGCATGAGGGAATTATCTTAAAGGGGGGCAGGAGGGACTTAGATTAGATACCAGTGAAGAAAAAAACTAAAACCCAGCAGGAAGGACCCTGAGATGCTGGAAGGGTGAATTATTTTAAGAACAGTGGCTGATGGGAGAGAGGAGGGAGAGCTTAGGGCTTTCAGGCTGGCCAGTGCCAAACAGTAGGATCCTCAGCAAATGCTTTTCACCTTTCTGAGCTTCTGTTTTCTTGTTCGTTAGATGAGTTAATGACAGGATCTGTGTATTGGATTGCTTACGAGATTAAATTAGACTAGGTACAGAAAGCCGCCATCCCTGGGCCTGGCCTAGAGGAAAGCTCGCCCAGCAATGGATACTGTTCATTATTGTTAGCTGTGGTCTTAGGAGGGAAACAATACTCTACACATAAATACAGGCTTTCTTTTCAAGTTTAGCCAGCAAACAGATACTGCTGTGTGCTGTGGGGTTTATAATCTTTCTGATATTATGTGATATCAATGCTTAGAAAGTAAAATAGATATAAACCCCCCCCCTCCTTTTTTTTTAAGACAGCATTTGTTTCTCCGTGTAGCCTTGGCTGTCCTGGACTCGCTTTGTAGACCAGTCTGCCCTCAAACTCACAGGGATCTGCTTGCCTCTGCCTCCCAAGTGCTGGGCTTAAAGGCGTGGGCATCATTGCCTGGCTTTAGATATAATCTTTAAAATAATGGAATCATGGGCTGGGGATGACTCCATCCATCGGTCAAGTGTGTGCAAGCGTGCGGATCTGAGTTCATAATCACAAATGCCTATGTGAAAATCAGGTGCAGTGGCGCATATACCTGTAACCCCAGCAATGTGCAGACAGAGACAGGAGAGTCCCTGCGGCTCGTTGGTCAGACAGTATTGTTGAATCAGTGAGTTCCATGTTCAGAAAGACATGCTGCCTCAAAATACAAAGTGGACCCCAATGAACTGGCCTCTAGCCTTCACACACGTGAACACACACACAGACACAGACATACACACACACACACAGATACACACACACAGACACACACACACAGACACACACGCAGACACACACACAGATACACACACACACACAGACACACACACACACACAGACACACACAGACACACACACACACAGACATACACACACACAGACACACACACACAGACACACACACACAGACACACACAGACACACACACACAGACACACACACACACACACAGACATACACACACACAGACACACCGATACAGACACACAGACACACACACAGACACACAGACACACAGACACACATACACACACACACACACACACACACACACACACACACACACACGGCGGGGGGGGGGGGTGGGGTGGCAGGAGGGAGGCAGACAGGAGACACAGAAAGAGCAAGCACAAAGTGAGGCACATTTTCTTTTCTTCTGCCAAGCTAGGGATTGGACAAAGGCCCTTGCAGGTGCTACGCAAGGACTCTACCATAGAACCACGTAGCAGGCTCCAGGAAGGTCAAGTTTTGAGTGAAAGCTCGGTGGGAGGGGACATATAGAGGTTCTCAGACGGGAGAAATCCCTACAAACGGTGTGGATGAATCAGGCATGGTAGTGCACAGCCACAAGTTTAGCATTTGGGAAGAAGCTGAAGCAGGAGGATTGCAAGTTGAAGTCAATCTAGGCTACATAGTGAGTTCTAGGTCAGCCTGGGATATGTCATGAGACTCTTACTACAAAACAAACAGACAGACAAACAAACAAACAACAACAAAACCGAATCTAACAAATCAGAAAAACAGGCGAATAACATTTGAATTCAAGGATTGACAAGATGATTCAAAGTCGAGACATTGGTTGCCAAACCCGAAGATGTGAGTTTCACCCTTGGAATTCACATGGTGGAAGGAGAGAGCCAGTTCCCACAGGCTCTCCTCTGACCTCATCATGGACGCCCTGCGTATGTGTGTGCACATACACAATACATGCAACAAAATAGTAAAATACGATATTTGAATTCACTAATCTACAACTGTATCAGCTCAGGAGGCTCTTGGCTGACTTCACAGTCATCAATTATTCACTGTCTGGGAATCTTGTGGAGTTCCTTTCCTTTGTTTGTTTGTTTGTTTGTTTGTTTCGAGATGGTGTTTCTCTGTGTAGCCTTTGTTGTCCTGGACTCACTTTGTAGACCAGGCTGGCCTCGAACTCAGAGATCTATCTACCTCAGCCTCCCAAGTGATGGGGTTAAAGGTGTGAGTCACTGTGCCTGGCTTCTTGCAGTGTTCCTGAAAATATTTGCAACTTCAGAGAAAGACAGCTATTCATCCCTGATGCTTTGAATATATATTTTTAAAAAGTTATTAGCACTGGCAGGAGGCATGCCACAGCACTTGTGCGGAAGTCAGAGGCCAGTTTTGTATTGTCAGCTGTCCCCTTCTCCGCCTTTGTGTGGCTTCAGGTGTCAAAAATCAGGTCTCAAGGCTGACTTGTGTGGCAAGTGCCTTTGCCTGCGGAGCCATCTCTCTTGCCCCTGTTTCAGATGTTTTGAAGCCTTTCAAGCATCTGGCCTCTGAAACTGTATCCTAGAAACTTTACTCCACAGCAATTATAACCCTGCAGCACATTTAACTTACTAATATTTATTGAAATATTTTTAGCTGCAAAAACATTTTATGTGCACTATTATTTATTAATGCCCTGTTTTAAAATATTACACATAAAATTTATTCCAGTACACATTAGTAAATAAATTATGCTTGTAATTTCTAATGCATTTTTAATTATAAATTTATCCATGTCTACCTTTATTTATGATATCGGTGTCTCACTGTTGAACATACTGTATATTAATGGAGACAGTGTTAATTATGCATTCTTGGAAGTTGCATTCGACAAAACATCGAGGTTTTTTTTTTTTTTTTTAACATTCTAAGTACTGCTAGCATCTATTAATTTAGGAGTCAGCGCTCAGTCGTAACTAACCTCTGAAATCAGAAAAGTGCTTTGAGGCCAGATTTTGGAGGCTGCATTTATATGTAGATGCAGCTGGCTGGCAAGGTACTGTGACACCAGGCCAAATACCTAAAAAGAGTTACTCAGGAGTGTTGACAATCACCAGGAAAATGCCACAGAACAATGTCCAGACAATGTCTGTCTGGCTTGTACCAGGCAGCTCCATTTTAGTGCCCTCGGCGGGAAACTCTACCACCTAGCCACACTTGTGAGCTCACTCACTGATGGGTGCATGCAAGAGAGAGAGAGAGAAAGAGAGAGAGAGAGAGAGAGCTTTGTGTGTGTGTGTGTGTGTGTGTGTGTGTGTGTGTGTGTGTGCTGAGCAGTCTGTGCCAGAGGTCAACATGGAGGTTTTCTTTTTACTATGTGGGTTTCAGGACTGGAACTCCTGTCGTTGTGCTTGGCAGCAGTCGCTGTTACCCCATGTGCCATCCCACCAGCCCGTGCATTTAAATAGTAGTTCCAACGTCTTATGTTTAAGTTGATTTTGGTTGATAAATTTTACACTCCCCTTTCAACAAACAAAGTGACTTAGGAACAACATGTTTGTCTTTTTTCAAAATTCTTTAAATTGAAGCATTATTTATATTTGAAAAAGAAAATACGGATTGCTCTGAACTTCTATACTTCTGGGGGGGGTTCTTTAGAATAATATGAATGAAATACTGACACCTAATTTACTTTTTTTCTGCAAGTGCCTATGTTTTCCCTAGAGGAAGGCAGAACCCATTTAATGAGCAAAAGGCAGGAAAACCAGCATGTTAAGAGGGCTGTGTTCTTGGGGCTGGAGAGATGGCTCAGCAGTTAAGGGCACTGACTGCTCCTCCAGAGGTCATGAGTTCAGTTCCCAGCAACTACATGGTGGCTCATAACCATCCACAATAAGATCTGGTACCCTGGGAGGCAGAGGCAGGTGGATCACTGTGAGTTCGAGGCCAGCCTGGACTACAAAGTGAGTCCAGGACAGTCAAGGCTACACAGAGAAACCCTGTCTTGAAAAACCAAAAAAAAAAAAAAAAAAAAAAAAAAAAAAAAAAGATCTGGTACCCTTTTCTGGCATGCAGGTGTCCATGCAGGCATAATACTGTATACATAATTAATAAATATTTTTTATTAAAAAAGAGGGCTGCATCCTAGTAGATTTAAATATAATGATAGTATACAGAGCGCCGGGAAGGTGTCCCAGTGTCTCCTAGAGGGGTCTGGAAGTGTGGTTTCCTCACTGCTGTGTTGACTTGCAGCTTTCCGTGCCCGTTTGACGAAGTGGCCCTTTTCACGCACTGCTGAGGCGTATGCGATGTCAGATCTGCTAATGCTTCAGCTCCAGGGAAGGTTTGGGCAACTTTGCAGTCGACACGCACACTACCAAGTGTCGATGGTGTTTCAGATGCATGCATGCCAGGCAGGCCCTGAGCTACTCCTCCGGCAGATGCTTTTAGTAAATAAAAAGAAACAAGAAACGTCCTCTTCCTCATAGCCTGTCAGATAGACAGACGTGCATCAAAAGGATAAGTTTGACAACTTGAACCTGAAATGTTCCCCCCCACCCCCAGGCTCCTGTCTTGAATTCTTGAGCCTCAGATGGTGGCACCACTGGAAATCAGTCTTATTGGCCTTTGAAAGTTGTAGGTAGCCTTGGCTGTCCTGGCCTCCCTTTGTAGACCAGGCTAGCCTTCGTATACAACTCCTGCTCCTTGGGGGCTCAAGGCCTCCAGTTCCTTCTTCTTGCCTAGGGCAGACTTAATTCTGGACAGTAAACACCTGCTGACTGATGAGAGTGTCATAAGAATGGTGACTGGCCGGGGTGTGGTGGTGCAAACCTTTAATCTCACCACTGGGGAGGCAGAGGCAGGCAGATCTCTGTGAGTTCGAGGCCAGCCTGGTCTACAAAGTGAGTCCAGGACAGCAAAGGCTACACAGAGAAACCCTGTCTTGAAAAACAAAAACAAAAACAAACAAACAAACAAACAAACAAAAATGAGCGGTGACCGTTCCTCTCCGTTAGTTATCCATAGGTCAACTCTGTCCATGTGAGTAACACTAGGTCATTTACACACTGAGTACAGTGAACTTATTTATACTTTTGTTAATCCCTTAAAAAGATTTCCTGAGTAGTGTTTTCTTGTAGATGGAGCAGCTTTGAGCCAGGCCACACTAACTGGCAGTTAGTCTAGGCTTAGATAGCACACCTGTCGTTTGGGACTGGGAGTAAGTCAAGGTTTTTCTTTATTAGAGAACATTTAGCTCAAGCTATGTTGCTATGACAATCATGTAAACACAGTGGATTTAGCCCAAGGAAATTTATGATTAAACTTTCCTGAGTATTGTTTAAGAAATCATAATCAGTTTACGCTGACCATTGCTTGGAAATTGATTGATTTTTGCTGTATGCTTTTTGTAGGTTATACAGGACTGTTTATATTTTCATGTTCTTTTGATTTGTTGATTTTTAAATGTTTTATTGACTGTAAAAGATGAGAAAAGTCATGATGTAATCTGTAATGAAAAAAATTGAACTTCACTTTAAATAATGTACTGGGGTTGGCCCAAGGAGTAACAGACACAGAAATGTAAGTGTGACAGCAAGAGACAGATACAGACAGTAAGGATGTGACAGAGACAGAAAAATAAAGTTCTCCTGGGCGTTAAGACCTTCAGTTCACACCGGATACGCCTGAGTATAGCACTTCTTTTTTCCTTTCCTCAGTCTCTCCTCAAGAGCTGACTCCCATAGTCAGCTGTTCTCCAACGGTTGGTTTCCCTTAGCCAGCTGTTCACCGCCTGCTCAATTCTCTCTACTGCAGATCCACCAAGGCTTTCTCTTTTCTCCTCTTCACTGTTCCCAGAGCTGGTCTGTGGGAGGAGAACTTTTTATGTGGATATGCGAGTGCTTGAATGCATATGTGTTCTTTATGTATATGCCTGCGCCCAGAGTATTTTTTATCTAATTATTCCTAGGCCTAGTCCTGGAAGCTTCTAGCCTCCATACAACCTAACCTAGGCCTAAAATATTTTCAGTCTTTGAGACTTACTGCTGAATAGGCTCACACTTCCTAGCTCTTTCTGAACTCTGGCTGGCTGGTTCAACTCAGCTGTTCTGGCTCAAAACTCCTCTCCAAGCTGACTGATTCAATCTGGTTGTTCGCTCTTCAACCTGTCTCTGTAAAACTCTTCACATAAAACTGCCTCCTCTCTCTCTCCCTCTGCACTGTTCTCAAGTTGCCTTTCTTTCTTTTCTTGTGAGAGTTGGGCATATCCTATTCTATCAAATCTCTCTCTGATCAGTGCTTCCTTCTATAAACTGACTTTACCTTCATTCTTTGGGATTAAAGGTGTGTACTAAGGGCATGTCTGCATCCCATCCTGACCACATAGATCTAGGGCTTCCGACGTGATACCTTGCCACAGCAGCCATGTTTCTGGATTAAAATTCCTCTACAGTGTGGGTCCATCAAGATTCACAGCCCTCTTTTGCTAAGTACATTTTTGTTCTTTATTATTATTATTTTTTTGTTGTTGTTCTTTTTAAAAGACAAGATCTTGCTATGTAGCTCAGGCTGGCTCAGCCTGATCCTCCAACCTCAGCTTCCTCTGTGCTGGGGTTACTGACATTGGTGTCCCACCTGGCTTGCTGAAATGTAGTTTTTGAGAGGCTTCCCAGATGATTTCTTGAGAAAAGAACACTAGCATCTCATCATTTATACCTCTTCTATCCTCACCATGACTTCTTTTGTGCTGTGTGTGTGTGTGTGTGTGTGTATGTATAGGTATACACACGGAGGTCAGGTATGGTTCTTCCTCAAACACCATCCAACCTTTTGTTTTATCTTTTGAGACAGGATCTCACTCTAAAGTCCTGGCTCGCCTAGAACTTGATATATAAACCAGGCTGGTCAAGCACACAGAAATTAGCCTATCACTGTCAACTCAATTTTTTGAGACAGGGTTTCTCTGTAAGTCTTGGGAGTCAATCCATTAGGTTAAGACTGACTGGCCAGCCTGGCCCTGAGGTCTGCACACCTTTGTCTCTCCAGGCTTTTATGTGTGTGTCACCGCATACAGATTTTTAAATGAGTCCTGGAGATCGATCTTGGGTCTTCATGATGGCGAGTGGCTTGCTAAGCTATCACCCCAGCCCTCTGCCACTGACATCTATTCCAGAAAGTTAACATCTTACATCTCACCCAAACTTTCTGCCAGTCCTGAATATGGTTGTTAGCACCACTGTTTGTGGGTGGTGAGAGTGTTAGTTAACATTTGTTATGATGTGTTGGGCACTGTGCTGGTGTTTGTCATACATCAACTTATTTGATTCCCACAGCAATAGTCAGAAGTTGGGACGACTGTTAGTGACAGAAACATTGAGAGGTGTAGTGCCCAAAGACTCACAGGAAGTTACAATTGGTATTTGACTCTTTTTTAAAAATTTAGCCAGGTGTGGTGGCGCACACATCTTTAATCCAAGCACTCGAGAGGTAGAGGCAGGTGGATCGCTGTGAGTTCGAGGCCAGCCTGGTCTACAAAGTGAGTCCAGGACAGCCAAGGCTAACACAGAGAGACCCTGTCTCAAAAAACAAAAGCAAACAAAAAATTTGTTTACCATTCCATACATATATACAATGTATTTTGATCATTCTCACACCCTTAACTAATCCCAGATCCACTTGTACCCTCTCCCAAATTCCTGATTAACCCCCCCTCTTCAAAGAAAGTTTTTTTTATTCCAATTTATGTTGCCCATATACTCCTGAGCGTGGGGCCGTCCATTGGAGATGATTGACCTACCAGGGGCCACAACCTTAAGGTAAACAGACTGTCCTTCCCTACAGTACCCACCAACTGTCAATAGCTTCTCATCCAGGAAGAGGGGCTTGAGAGCCGACGCCCCCCCCCCCCCCCCCGTCCTCCCCCGGTTCCCAGGGGGTGGTGGTTTTCCATTCTGGAACGTTGACTGGCTGGATCTTATGTAGGTCTTACAGGGAACCAGAGGTGCTGTGAAGTCATGAATGCAGAGTCCCTGTCATGTCTCCAAGATATTGTTTGTTCCAGACCTCTGGCTCTCCCGACCTTTCTGTTTCCGCTTTCATGGTGGTCCCTGAGCCTTCCAGAGTGGAGGTGTGATGTGCCCCCACTTGTGGCTGAGCACTCTATAGACGTTTTGTCTCTGCACTTTGGCCAGTTGTGAGTTTCTGAATTAACCACCGTCCACTGCAGTAAGAAACTTGTCTTACGAGGTCTGAGAGCCGTGCTAATCGGGGTGTTTATATAAGAATTTAAAAAAGCAGTTTCATACCGTGCCCATCTGGCAAATAATAGTTCCAGTGAACTCTTGTTTCTGACATGGAGGTTAAGCTGAAGACTTTTTCCTGCAAAAGTAATCAGAAATAGCTACAGAGAACACTACAGTTGAGGGTAGGAAAGTCAGTTAACCTGCTCCAGCCGGCTGAGGGCAGCGCGCATGCGCAAGCATGCCCCCTGCCCCGCCCCCTGCCCCGCCCCCCGGGAGGCCGCGGCTCCTTGTTCCTGGCTCTGGGACTTGCGCACTGCGTCCCCAGCCAGAGGCGCCTTCCCGACCGGGGACTTCCGGTACGCGGGTTGCGGTTCCGGGTCGTGGCGCGGCTCGGGCTAACAGGGCAAGTTGTTGCCGGCCGGCGGCAGCGGCGTCGGCGTCGGCGCAGAGCGGCGGGGTCATGAGGGCAAGCCGGGGGCGCGGCAGCAGAGCCGGCCGGTAGGATTGCCGGTCCCCGAGGACCTCGTGGGCGTAAGGGTTCGGTGCAGGGGCCGGGGAGGCGTAGGGGAGCCAGGGCCTCCCTCCCTCAGGGACGTGTCTTGGGAGAGGCGGCCCGTAGTTGTGGAAGCGGCTTCAGGTAAAGGTTGCCCCAGCCGCCGCCCCCTCGCCCGCGGGACCTAGCGGCCCCCTCAGCACCCCGCTGCCCGCGCTGCCTAGCGGAGCCCGTCCCGGGCCGTGCTCGGTGGCCTGGGAGCATCGGTTTCCCGGTCTTTGCCAAGCTTGACAGCAGGGTGTGTGTGACTTAGGTGAGGAGAGCCTGTGGACCTGGGGGTGTGGGGGCGGGGAGGGAAGGGGAGGAGGGGGTGTCATGCCCCCAACTCCTCAAGGTCCAGTGCCCCAGCTCCATCATCCTGTGAAATCAAGTTTTCAAAGCATTGCCTGGGGTAGCCCTGAAACGGTCCCCTCAGATTGTTTTCCTACCTAGAGTGCTGCTGGGAACTTGGATTGCGGGTTTTTCTGTTTATGAGAGTGACAAGGAACGGTAAAGCTGTGGGCGGTCGTGGGGCGGGGGAGAGTGGGAAGAAGAAAGGATTATAGGTTTAAAAAGTGTGTAACTCGAACCAGGAACGATAAGACGGACGGTGGGCCTCGAAATCTGTTGCAGTCTCCTTTGAATGACTGCAAATATTTGAAACTGTCACTGTCCCCCAACTCTGTGCGAAGCACCATATTTGTTATAAGCCCCCAAACAGCCAAGTTCACAACCTTCCCAAACGTAAACAGTAACGTGGACAGACACATCCGTTAAAAAAAAAAAAAAAGTCGCCATTCACTTGACCAACGGAAAGGGTGGATGTCTCTTCGTGAACAACCATCAGAGCAGAAATAAAGTGTATTATTCCTATGTTTAGGAGCCACACGAGCTACAGTGAAAAATCTTGCTCGATGATAATTGCCCCCTCTTTTTCAGTCACCCCCTTCAAGCTTACTGGAGTCTGGGCGGAGGATGCAGACCAGGTGCCCCTTTCCTTTCCAGCTGTGTGCTCATATCCGCCTTCAGCTGGCATAGGTGTGTAGTGCCTGCACTGCCTCTGTGCCCCTGTGGCTCCTGGGGAGCTTTTTACAGTTAAGCTGTGAAAGTTCCCACTGTGGACCTCTCCTCTGGATAAGTAGGTTCTCAGATCACTTTAGATAGTTTCCCATGTAGTTTTAATTTAATTTACTTTTTTTTTTAATTTTTAAATTTTTTTGTCCTGCCTTTCCTAGGAAGCTTCCCAGGTTTTAGTTTCTATTGATAGTGCTTCCCATGGTCCAACTGAAGGTGGCCTCACTTAACCAACTAGGGACAATCCCAGCTTCGATGATTTATTAACATTCCCCTGGCCTTTCAAGAATTATTTTAAAAATATGTATGTGTATCCACGTGGGGTTTGTGTACATGTGAGGGCAGTTTCTCACAGGTGTCAGAAGAGAGGAAGAGTTTGTTAGATATTCTAATATTCTAGAGCTGGAGCCACTGGTACTGTGAGCTGCACGTTGTGGGTGCTGGGAGCCGAACTTGGTCCTCCACAGGAGCAGTAATGGCTTTTAACTGCTCAACCATTTCCCCAGCCCTGGGAGTGATTTATTTATTTATTTATTTATTACCTAAAAGCCCGTAAACTCTTGCTATTTACAGGTGTTTCATCTAGCAAGCATTTCTTGTGCATGGACACAGGGCAGGCGCTGTATGGCGGTTCAATAAGATGGACTTGGTCACTGTGTACAGGGAGGTCTCACTGTGAGAAGGAAATTGATTACAGTGTCAGACACGGGTGTGAGAGCTTTTCTGCAGCATGGAAGTAGTGTATAGTGTTAGCTCTTGAGAGATGACATTGGGTCAAAGGAGTGAGCATAATGTGAGGTAAGTTGAACTTTAGTTTTTCTCACTTAATCATTTTAACTAAAGCTTGCAGACAGGAAGACCCAGGATAGTTACACAGCTGGTGAGACAGCCCAGCCTTGCCTTCTTTCTTACCATGGCACTCTGCAAATACATATTGAAGCAACCGACTAAGAAGAAGACCAAGAACGTTGACATGGGTAGTGTAGAAAGTCCTCTAAAGGCAGACAAGGCCGGGCACTGTGGCACAGGCTGCTGCTGTTTCAGCTGCTTGGTAGGCTGAGGCAGCAGAACACTTGCACAGATTGTTTGAGAACAGCATGGACTACGGTGAAACCCATTTTTTAAAAGGACATTTTGGGCTGGAGTGATGGTTTAGTGGTGACGAGCATGGACTGTTCTTCCAGAGGATCTGAGTTCAATTCCTGGTACCTGCGTGGCGGCTCATAACCATCTATGACTCCAGTTCCAGGGAAATCTGATGCCCTGGTCTGTCTAGTTACCAGACAGGCAAGGAATATAGTTGGTGTTCATGCACACAAAACACCCATATACATAAAGTTAAAAAAAAAAAAGTAAATCTTAAAAAGAGAAAGAAAGCATATATCTCCCATAGCATGGAGATGGTAGGTGGGTGGGTTGGTGTAATAGTAGTTTATAAAGTCGGGCGTGGTGGCGCACGCCTGTAGTCCAGCACTAGGGAGGTAGAAGCAGCCGGATCTCTGAGATTGAGGCCAGCCTGGTCTACAGAATGTGTCCAGGACAGGAAGGCTACACAGAGAAACCCTGTCTTGAAAAAAAAAATTAACAATGAGTTCGAGGCCAGCCTGATCTACCGAGTGAGTCCAGGACAGCCAGGGTTACACAGAGAAACCCTGTCTTTAAAACCCAAAGAAAGAAAAAGAAAGAATCTGGTAGAACCTGAGCACCGTAATCCAAGCTTTCTGCGCAGCATTTTGGATTTAGGATTTTAAGTTAGTAATGCTCATCTAGGAAAATCTGAAATTGCTCCCAAACTCTGAAAAATCCAAAATCTGGAAATAGTTCTGGCCTCAAGCATTAGCATTTTGAATAAGGTGTTCTCAACTGCAAACTGTCAGGTCTGCCTAGCTAGCTGTAGCTATGAGAGCTCTGGGATGTGGTCTGAGAGAGCAGGCAGGTTTCTAGTCCAAGCAAAGCAAGTCATTGCAAGCGTTTCTCAACTGTTAGAGATGTATTGGAAGTCAGTATCTCATGAATCCTTACTCAAATCAAACTACAAGAAGTTCCAGGCATATCTCCAGGATATTGCCATTGCTGCTTTTAGCAGGCATTTGAGAGGCGAAGTGGAAGGGATAGACTGAGAGCTCAAAGCCAGGCAAGTGAGATCAGTTTCAGTTTGTACCCTGGCTTGCCAATTGACAAAGACTTGGAGGGTGTATGATTCATTCATCAGTTACAGGTGAAAGGTAGGCACTGGGATGCCACTGGAATAAAACCAAGTCCCTACTCTGAGGTCCTTGATGTTCTAGTGTGGGAGAAGCGTGTGCTGAGGAAGTAGTCAGAGTGTGCTGTAGAGCCCACAGGAGGGGACACTGACAGTGGTAGCCAGTGGGTGCTTACTGTGTGTTATGACATTGTCCCAAAAGCTGTTTCACATATGTCCCTGCATGGGAAGGTGTACACATCATTCCTGGTTTTACAGGTGAGGGAACTAGGGCATAGAAAAGGTAAATAACCTGGGGGTGGGGGATGGTGCAGCACAGTGGTACAGTGAGTACTTAGCATGAGCAAGGTCCTAGGCCTCAATGCCAGGAATCAAAGTAAGCAAAAGAAACAAATTCCTGAGATTATACAATTGATGTTTTAAGCTAGAGCAGTGATTCTCAACCTGTGGGCTACAACATTACAATTTAGCTGGGCATGGTGGTGGCGCACGCCTTTAATCCCAGTGCTCAGGAGGCAGAGGCAGAAGGATCGATGTGAGTTCAAGGCCAGCCTGGTCTACAAAGTGAGTCCAGGACAGCCAAGGCTACACAGAGAAACCCTGTCTCAAAACAACAACAACAACAACAAAACCCCAATTCATAACAGTAGCAAAATTACAGTTATGACATAGTAATGGGACAAATTTTATGGTCGGGGTCATGACAACATGAGGAAGTATATCAAGGGGTTGCAGCATTAAGAAAGTTGAGAACCACTGAGTTAGAGGATGTCTGCTGGCACTGTCTTGCTTGTTCTTGCTGGGTGGATGAGGACCTGATAGAGATGCTACAAAGAGGAGTAACCTTTGTACAGAGCTCCGGTGTGATGTCACTGCTAGGCACTAAGACAAATAAAGGTGTCTCTGCACTCAGGGCCCATCAGCTAATGGACTGTTTCATGCAGTGGGTTTTTGCTTTTTGTTTTTTGTTTTTGTTTTGTTTTGTTTTGTTTTTTTCCTTTTTGGTGGGTATGTATTTTGATTGTTGACTCAACTGAAGACTTTGGAAACTGTTCCAGTTCAGTGAATTTACAAGTTTCAGACCTCAGCCTTTTAGAAATAGAGTATTCTGATGTTACAGCTTTACTGTTAAGGATGCAGCCAGATGTCAGATTGCTAATGACAAAGGAGTCTATTACTGTTTCCGCGCTGAAGGTGCCCTGACCTTGAGTTTCTAGAACCCTTGTTAGAAGTCAGTGCCCTGATGAGATTGCTCATCAGAAGTTAGGGAAATCGCCAGTGTGAGGAGTGTTATAATACTTGCTGCTCTGTTTTGCAGAGTGGCCAGTGTGTGGCTTTCTCACATCATCAGGCTAAATTTCAAAGGGATGAGGTTTGAATGAGGAGACCTTGTGATACTTATTTGGTGCTTGTAAATGCCATCAGATTTGTCTTCCTCTTGGTCCTCTTCATAGTACCACAAAGTGGTATTATTTCTTTGATAATGTTTTTGAATACCATGTTTCCTTCACCTTCATAACTCTTTATAGTAGGTGAGGTTACAGAGTGAAACAGTTAGAACTTCTTGAGATGAAAAAATTGGCACCCAAACAAACAAACAAACAAAAAACCAGTTTTGTAGAAGGCATCTTACTCTGAGGGACTCACCTCCAGAATAAGCTCACGGGAAGCACAGCCTTTGAAGTCTGTGCAAGTCACTCACAGGTCCTTGGGTTTTCCCCTCTTTGACAAATAGTGAAATTCAAGTTTTGCTGAAGTCTTTCCAGGAATTGCTGTGCTTAAAGTCACACAGCCGGGTACTGGCAGACCCCCGTAGAGAATGGCTCAACATTCTGGTGCTCTTCCTTCTCTCTGCCTAGCAGGCCAGGCCCTGCCCTGTGTTCTTTGTTACTGCTTCCACGGGAGCTTGGTGCTCCACTCAGATGTGCAGGGCTTTGTTGACTGTGGATGAGACTGATAGGGAACAGAGAAGAGAGCAAGGGGGACATGGGCAGGGAGTTCCCAGTCCAAGGGTTTATCTCTCTCTTAGTCCCCTTCCTCCACCAGGTGGAAATTAAAGAAACATTGCTGTTTCAGAGACTTGTTTCCATTTATTCTCTATTATATAAAGAAATAATATAAAATAAAAGATGAAGAAAATAAATCCTGAGCAGTTATTCAGATTTTATTAACTCTACTTGGCAGGGAAGTAGGTTTAAAAAAGGAAATACATTTGAACTGAAAGTAGAAAATAGTTTTAGGAAGTTAACAATGAGAAAACTGAGAAAAACCACTTCAAATAAACAAACACCTACCAAACCTGAAATTTTGCAGAAAGGTGCTAGAGAATTGCTACTGGAGTTACTGCAGTTGCTTGTGGAGCAAATTGAGTGTTATGTCAGATTTACCCCAGATGTGTGTGCCATGTTGGGGTCATAGTATTCCACAATAGAGTATGTTTTTACAGTATGCTTTGTCATTGGCACAGTTAAGTGATTGGAAGGTGCATAGCTTCAAAGAAAGGACAGTATTCAACCTTCCCTCTCCCGCCTGGTTTTAAGGTACTGTGCTGTTAAGTACAGCTTCGGCACCGAAATTATTGGTAGATCATTTCAGAGAATGTGTTTTTTATGAAAACAGCAGCTCTTTAATATAAACTTTAGTTTCTGGCATCCAGGAGACTGACGAACTGAGGTGCAGCTTGAGTACTGAAGTAGTGTGGAGCAGAAGCAACACCCACCTCCCTGGGTTTATACTAAGGCTGTCTCTCACTGCCTGTGTGACTTAGGAGGTCTGCAGAGTGGCGTGAGCGTCTGGCATTCATAGACATGGACATTCAGGACCGAAACTAGGGAATAGTCATGAACAAAAATGACTTTAACATCTGGATCCTGAAATTAGTCACCATAATTTTGAATGTACTTTGAGAGTTACTTGGCATATATGGTTACTATGTACTGTTGAGACAAGTTTCAGTATACTTTTTTGAAGTGGTTAAATAAATTTGTCTGCTGAGTAACATTAGAAATGTATACTAAAGTGGTGGTGCACACCTTAATCCTAGCACTCTGGAGGCAGTGGGAGGCAGAGGCAGGTGGATCTCTGAGTTCGAGGTCAACCTGGTCTACAGGTCAAATTCCAGGACAGCTATATAGATAAATTTTGTCTCAAAAAGCCAAAAATAAATAAATAAATGGAGAAATAAACAAAGGAAACAAATGTACACTGGCCCATGTGGTCTTGTTTTATGTGGTGACTACCCCTAGAAGTGACTAGGATGAGGAATGTTTGTCAGGTGCAGCGACCAAAGCAGGGCCTCAGTGTCTGTTGATTTGCTGCTTTTACCACTATTTCATGCTGCTCCAGATTTGGGTATGTAAACTAGCCCTTGCTGTGGGACTGTCATCAGCTTTGAGCATTCTCCTTATTCATATACATGTGAGTGAGTAGGTGTAACCTTATGATATGAAGTTTGAAGATTTGGTGAAACTTTATATTACTGGCAAAAGTTGGTGAGAAGGTCACCTATTCATTACTAATTTGACTATAAGTTGGTAAAATTTAGTAAAGCTCCTGAAAAGACCTTGAGCAGTATTTATTTCAAGCTTTATGATGGAGTTATGAATACATCTAAGCTTGTAATTTTGGTTATAAAAATCTGTGTTAAAGGATTATAGATGTAGAGAATGTTTATGTTCAATGATGTTTCCATTGCTTGGGAAGCTGAGGCAGGAGGATCATGGATTTGAGGGCAGTTTGGGCTACAACGTGAGACACAAAAAAAGTCATGGAAAGTTTGCACGTATATTGGGTACTGGTGAGTACCTGCTGCCATCACCCATACAGTGCCCAGTGGGGGTGGGACTAGGCTTGTGACAGCTTAGTCTTTTTCTTCCAGATGTGCTATGTGCCTTGAAGTTAAGGTTGCGGGTTGATTATTTGATAAAAGTTTGTGAGTTTAGCTGGGCGTGGTGGCTCATGCCTTTGTGAGTTGGAGACCAGCCTGGTCTACAGAGTGAGTCCAGGACAGTCAAGGCTACACAGGGAAACCTTGTCTCGAAAAAGCCTGGAAAAAAAGTTTGTGAGTTTAAAACTTATATATTGTGAAATGCTTCTTTGATAGAGAAAATAAGTTGTGTTTTTAAAAAGTCTAGGCCAGCCAGGAGCTGGCAAGATGGCTGAGTGGATAAGGACACTTGGCACCAAGTTTGATGAACTGGGTTGGCTTTCTCAGTTGGGAAGACATGCAGGGGTTGAGAGATGGGACACACACAAGTGTAAAGAAGAGAGGTCAGCTGAGGTACAGCATACTGTTGTGTGTGATGGTACCTGAGTGGGGGTGAGAAGGCAGCTTTATGGTCTTCAGGTTTGCGCTCCAGGCTTTAGGCCTGGTGGCAAGCTCTTCCTGACAGCTCATGGATGAGGGGCCCTAAACCCCCCAGTGGTTCAGCTGCTTTGCTAGGAAAGGCCAGGTGACACTGTCACAGTAAGACTGAGATAAAGCAAAGGAAATACTTGGTTGTGCTTGCACAGTTGCCTTGTCTGGTATCTTCTGCGGAGGAGTCCCTAGTTATAGAATTACAGCTTAGATGTAGTTGTAGTTGACTGGCTGAGCTTTGATTCTGTTTTGCTTATGTTTACAAATCAGGCAAGGTGAAAGTCACCTATGTGGCCTAGTTGATTTTGTCTGCTCAGGGTGCCTCCATTTTAATTTACTTTCATAAGAGGAAATTCCATCTTTTTTATTCAGTTAAAAAAATTGAAAAGTTTATTTTTAATTTTTCTAGTGTCAGTAAAAGTATGAATATTAAAATGACATGATGAATTGTTACCTTAGACTCACCCAATTATATGTTTCATAACTAAAGTAGTATCAGCCTTCACATTTAGTATTATGACCAGATAGGTGCTTTTTAAAACTATGCATGGTAATTTTTGTGTATTTGGTATAAAAACATCCACAAAATTTAACAAGTGTACGAGCGTATTTAAATTAGGAAAATACCAGGCAAGTTGTTTCCTTTGTAAACTGCTCTGTCCAAAGCATTCTGTGTATTATCAGAATGAAAAATGACAGCACTTTGTCATCTGCTCAAATTGATACTGCACTCTTCAGGATGACAGCTGAAAAGGCCCACAGGTGCCATATAAAGAGGTGACCATGTTGTCATATTTCATTTCGGCATCCCTCTGCAAAGCCATAATTACCTAATTAGGTTGTTAATTAGGAGATTAGCATTTCACTATATTGATAGAATGCTCTTTACCAGTGTGGGGCTAGATGCAGATTTGTCTGCCCTAATTTATAATCTCTGCCTGTTTTGTACTTATTTATTTGCTTAAGATCTTATGTGGAGCAATTGAGTTTATCTGAGGAACAGTTTGTTTACAAGTTAATGAAGCTTTGATAACTCGATTGAAGTTGCTTAGCTGAGGTATGAATAGAACGAAAGAATAGCCGTGGCCAAAAGGAGATTATGAAAATTCTGAATTGAAAGAACTTGTATTAGCATAGGCAAAAAACAGATAAGACTTCAGCTTGTTGGAGTAAAGTCCAAAATGGAAAATCTGAGTGTGAAATGTGGCAGGTGTGTGCCCTACACTAGGTGAAGGCTTTGCTTTAGTTGTAGGGAATGATGCACTACTTTCATTTGTACCTGACTGCAGTCCAGAAACTGAAGCTTGCTCAGGGGCATGAGAGTAAGTATATCCACTTCTTAGTCATGGGCCAGGCTGTAGTTCATTTGTACCTTTTGTCCCTTGGTCTGAGCTGGGGACGTTCTCATACCATTCTTTGGCCTGAATCCTTCTGGAATTTGAAGTATTTCATTGTAACCTTGCATTGGTGTGTGGATTATGTGGTGTAGTTTTTCTGTTCAGCGGCCAGGGCCATTACTTCCTCTCTCAGAGTTGTGGCTATAGTTGGTATTACAGATGCCTTCCCTACCTTCCCAGTTCAGAACCCCTTCCTCTAAGCCAGTGGTTCTCAGCCTTCCTAATGCTGTGACCCTTTAATACAGTTCCTCATGGTGTGGTGACCCCACCCATAGAATTATTTTTATTGCTACTTCATATCTGTAATACTGCATACTGGTATGCAGATGGTCTTAGTTATCCCCCTGTGAAAGGGGTCATTGGACCGCTAGAGCCACAGGTTAAGAAACACTGCTCTAAGTGGTAGGTTAGCTGCTGCATTTTCCTTTCTCTTTTTTCAGAAAAGAATACATAGGGTCTTTCTGTGTAGCCTTGGCTGGCCTGGAACTCACTATGTAGACCATGCTGACTTGGAGCTCACAGAGATCCACCTGCCTGGTGACAGGGCAGAGAATTTTTTGAAGTTTCTGTTCAAGGGTGGTAAGAACTAAGTTCAGTATGGGTGGAATAGAAAGCGTTAAGGGGGTAGGCAAGTTCAGGCCTATGAAGGAGTTTGGGAAGTCAGTGAGAGACCAGTGAGGACCAGGTAGGAAACAATTTGAATAGCTTAGGCCAGGCTGTGGCTTGTTTAGGTTTTTGAAATAATGAGATATGGATGGGTTCTTGAGAGAGAAGAGCCAGAATGCACAGGATTTTGATGAAATGCCTTCAGGATCCAGGGAAAGGAAGGAGTGGCTCCGCGTTTGATAGACCATTCTTTGTACTTTTATGTATGCTTGAGGCTGTGAGTCTAAGTGTTTCATAGATATGAGACCTGAGTCTTATTTCTGTTTTGACCCCCAAGTAAACAATACTGGCAGCTGATTTTCTTCCAGGCGAGCTGAGAAGGTTATGGCCATTTGAGTTGGTTTTGGGCCCTATAGTGGGCAGCAGCTTTGTGAGTTTGGCAGGTCCAGAGAAACTATACTTTCTTTAGCTCCTGGCTACTGGGCTTCCATGCACAACTTTTTTGTTTTCCTAATGCCACTTTGACTTTTTTTTTTTTTTTTTTTTTTTTTTTTTTTGGTTTTTCGAGACGGGGTTTCTCTGTGTAGCCTTGGCTGTCCTGGACTCACTATGTAGGCCAGGCTGGCCTGGAACTCACAGAGATCCGCCTGCCTCTACCTCCGAGTGCTAGGATTACAGGCATGTGCCACCACACTCAGCTATAACATTTCTTTTTACCACTTTGGCTTTTTTGTTTCTTTCTGTCATCTTGATTATTACAAATGGAATTGCTCCCAAGGACTGGCGGCTCAGTAGGCTGCTCACATGTGGTGGGTCACCTCTCTTGGCTTCCTAGGTCAGAGTACTGATGCTCCAGCACGCGGGCATTTCTCCTTGAGAGGAAGAGATACTCCTGGGGTTTGGGCGTGGGGCAGTCACTCTCCACTGGAAATTTTGGTGAACCATCTTCACCTGTTGAACTTCACAGCTCCCTTCTTCCAGGGAAGAAGACTTGGAGCCTTGTGTTCTGTCTCAGTGACTTTCTCCAGTTTGATGGCACCAGCTTATGTTACAGGTTGTTTAAATGTTTTTGATTACTCTTGTTATTTCAGCAGAGGACGTTGTGGATACTTCTGGTCTTTGAGCTAGAGGAAATCTAGACTTGTCTTAGAGGCTCTATTGCTGTAAAGAGACTCCAAGGCCATGGAACTCTTAGAAGGAGAACCTTTAATTGGGGCTGGCATACAGTTCAGAGGTTTAGTCCTTTATCATCATGGTGGGGAGCATGGCTGGAGAAGGAGCTCAGAGTTCTATATCTGCATTGGCAGGCAGTGGGAAGAGAGAGACACTGAGCTGGCGTGAGCTTCTGAAACCTCAAAGCCCACCCCCAGCGACACACTTCCTCCAACAAGGCCACGCCTCCTCTCTTGATAGTGCCACGCCCGGTGGGCCTGTGGGGGCTGTTTTCATTCAAACCACCACAGGTATAGCATGGATTCTAGCTTTCCTCATTGTAGCCCTTTCTTTTTCTTTTTTTTATTGAGACGTGTATGATTCGTGTATAGTAACACCCTTTTCCAGTGTACCTATTTAGTGAGCTTTCTGACCAACGCACATAATGTGTTTAGAACAGTCAGACCCCAGCCTTTTCCCCTGGCTCCTAACATTTACTCTTCTACTTTGCGTTTCTGTGGCTTTGCTTATTTTCAGCCTTTTATAGAAATGGAATTGTAATCATTGGCCTTTCATATGTGGGTCATTTTGCTTAGCAAAATGTTGAAATAACTAAGAGCATACTTCATCCCCCTTTCTGATCATGTGATAGTCCATCCTTGTTTGTCCACTTACCAGCTGGACTTTTTGGGTTTTTTTTCTTTTTTTGGTTTTTCAAGGCAGGGTTTCTCTGTGTAGCCTTGGCTGTCTTGGACTCACTTTGTAGACCAGGCTGGCCTCGAACTCACAGTGATCCGCCTGCCTCTGCCTCCCAAGTGCTGGGATTACAGGCATGAGCCACCACGCCCGACTCTTTTTGGTTATTTTTACCTTTGGCTGTTATACTAGTTTGCACATTTGTGTACAGACTCGTGTGTGAACATGTTATGTTCAGTTCTTTAAGGTGTATTTTGAGCCTGCTGGTGCACATGGTAGCCCCATGTTTATAAGCATTGTGAGGCTCTGTCCAGTTGTCTCCCAAAGTGGCTGTATTGTGTGTACACTCTCAGCACATCTTTACCAGGCCCTATTACACAGTGATGGAGGTCAAAGAAGGTTCCTTGTGCTTTTCCTCACAAGGACTGGTGATCCAGCGGGAGCTTCTTACTGCAAGCAGTGGGAGCTTCTGAGCTAGGGAAGAAAGGAACTGCTTAGAATTTGGGAATTTATGCAGCATGCTTGAATACAGGCGCGCGTGCGTGAGTGTGTGTGTGTGTGTTGTGTGTGTGTGCATGTGTGCGCTAGTCTGCTTGTCTGTCTCTTACTCTGCCTCTGTCTCAGTCTTTGTTTCTCTGTCTGTCTCTCTCTGTCTCTAATACAGCTTCTGGGTTTTCTTTGTAGGGCTTCATGCTTATGAGCCTACCTTTAAACTGTTGCTGTTTCTTGGGCTTTCTTGCCATCCATGCTCCCTGGGCAAGCTCATTCACACCTATGGCTTCATCTGTCACACGTATGTTGATGTCTTCCAGATTTACTCAGAGTTTTCTCCAGAGCTACAGGTATGTCTCTCGTTTCTATTCAACAGTGTAGCTGTATAGCCCAAGTTGCTCTTGAGTTTGTAACCTGCCTCTGCCTCCAAAGAACTAGTGTCCCAAGTATGAGTTTGACTCTTGCTGATCTCTTTGGGTAATCCATACTCAAGTTGATTGTATCTGAAAATGACTCATTGTCTGCACCCCCACCCTCCCCCTCCCTCCCTCTCCTTTGCCTGGCAACCTGTTCTTGTTAACACTCTTTAAGAAACTTTGTGTGTCACATACACAGAGGTCAGTAAGCAACATACAGGCATCAGTTCTACTTTCACTGTGCCAGTTCAGTCTTGATAGCAAGTATCTTTACCTGCTAAGCCAGTGTAAATGTCTCTTTCTACATTCCCTCAGTCACCAAGCTCTCCCACTTTTTGTTTTGTTTTGTTTTGTTTTGTTTTGAGGAAGGCTTTCTCTTGTAGTCCTGGCAGTCCTAGACCTGTTATAGACTAGGCTGGCCTTGAACTCACAGAGATCTGCCTGCCTCTGCCTCCTTAGTTCTGGGATTACAGGCGTTTGCCACCGAGCCTGAATGCTCTCACACTTTTTATCTCTGGAATACTTCTTGAATTTATGGAAATGTTTTACTGCTTTGAGACATCATCCTCTTTTCTTGGGCTATTTCACAGCTTCACAAACAGCTTCTGTCTTGCCCATGGGTTGATCTTCTGTGTGACTGCCATAGTCTCTGAAATGTTAATCTAATCAGCAACTTTGAACTCTCTGTAGTTTTAGTTAACATGTGTTCTGCTGTTTCTTGCCTCAGTATTAGGCTGTGTTGAAGGTTGCTGCTAGGCCTGTCTTTTAACAATCCAACTTCTTTATTTGTGGATTAATCATAGACCAGGGTATAATAGCAACAGTACTAGTAGGCACCTCCAAGTACATAACATTCAGTCCGTTAGTCAGTTTACAGCTCTGAGTGGCCATCAGAATGACTCCCAGATGAGAGAATAGACACAGAAATTGTTACTCTCCATAGGCCCTATAGTGAGTGAGTGTCCAGGTCCAGATTTGGACCAAGTAGTTTAATGCTTGATTGTTCTCAGCCTCTTGGACCTGCCTCTCCTGCTGACTTTCTCAGCCTCCTCCCTTCCCTTGACTTGTCTCATAACCAGGATCCTGTGTTTGATTCCACACCAGTTCAACTCCTAGATGACCTGATGTTAGTTTGAAGTCCACAAGAGAGAACTGAAGGGGACTTTAGTGTAAACTTTCTGATCAAGGAACCTGCATTACAGAGCAGTGCCACTCTTTTGCCACTATTCTTGAGGTAGGTAAGTTGGAAGTGATGACCTTTGTTGTCTCGGCCACATTGATGTCTTGGGAAGGCTTGTCTGCGGACCTAATTTCATTTAGCTGTCTGTTGGTTGTTTCTGTAGCACACTGTTAGAGTCCTCCAATGTGGCTCTCATGCTATGGTGACCATTTATAGTCTTGTGTTTTCTGCCTTCTCTGACTCTAACCTTTCAGATAGGGACTGCAGCTGAGCACTTGTTACCCTGACTCCCAGCATGTGGTGGGAAGGCCAGATGTTTGTACCCTTACTTAGATGTGTGTGTGCATTGCGTTCTAGAGTGTGGTGAGTGGACTAGGTGTAGAATGTGTGGTTTCAGGGTAGAGTGCAGGAGCCAGTCCGCCTGAGCTTTATCATGGTACCTTCTCTTACTTGTATGGTCTTTGGCAAGTTTGTGCCTCAGTTTATAGACCTATAAAACATGGGTAATAGTAGAATTTATGTTAGTTTTGTGAATAAGAGAAGTGGCTTCTCTAAATCATACAGTTAGGCCTCTGATAGTTGGGGAGCTGGAATTCAGGTTTCCTCAGCGGTCCATAATGCCATAGTGCTCATGTGGATGTCTAGGACACCTTGAGGGCGTTACCTCTTTCAAACATATCAGTCTTGGTTGTCAGTTTTGGTGGCAAGCCCCCTTGCTTGCTGAGCCATCTTGCCAGCCCCAGAGAGATTCCTTTAATGTGTGTTAGAGCCTGTCACACTGTTCTTTTCACAAGCCTCTGGTGACGCCTTCTATGTTTTGGAGTAAAGGGACAAGGCCTTGGAATATGTTCTTCCAGATCTTACCCTGTGCGGCTTGTTCCCATCTTGAATTGTGGCAGGCATATCCCCAAAGCCTCTAGCTGGGTGGCTCTCTTCCCTCAAATGTTCCCATGCATGTGGCTTTTCCTGTCTTGCCTTAGATGGTGAGTAGGAAGCATCCCAGTGGCCTGTTCCTGTGCTGTTTTGTTTGCAGTTACAACCCAGTACTGCATCTAATGTGGCTCATTCCCCTGTGCTTTGCTCCACAGTGCTTCTAGCTGCCGTAGTGCACGTGTTTGGTTGTCTGCACTCATTAGAACATGCGCTCCATGAAGTCCGGACTGTGGCTGTATATGCACACTGTGTGTTCTGTATCTAGAGGGGTGCCTGGCGGATGTCAGCATAGTTGCTGTCCAGTGCCTAGTTGCTGAGTGCACCCGTTCAGTCCTCAGTTACTGTTATGGGTAGATGGGCCAGGCAGTGCAATGGAAATGTAAAGGAACAGCTAACCTGGGATTCATTGGGAAGTTCCTAAAAGAACTGACCGTCGAGCTGGAGTTTTGAATAGTGAGTAAGAGTAAGAGGCACCCAAGTGAAGAAGTGCACTTGTGTGTGAAGAATGTTGGGTGCTGTCGTCATTTCCCTCCCACCCTCCCCCCTGTTTTTGAGATAGTCTCTCATTGAACCTAGGCTCACACATTCAGTTATACTGGCAAGCCAGCCATGCCGTAATTCCTCATGATCCCGCCTCCCCAGTGCTGAGATGACAGGCATGCTCCCAGTTCTTCATTATTGTATGATGAGTCTTTAAAATACTTTATCAACTGAGCCATTTTCCCAGACAGACAGACAGATTTCATAGAATAAGGATGAGCAAATGTAACTTGTGGTTGTTGTTTGTTTTATTTTAATTTTGTTTTTGTTTTTCAAGATAGGGTTTCTCTGTGTAGCCTTGGTTGTCCTGGATCTCCCTTCAAACTCACAGAGATCTGCTTGCCTCTGCCTCCCAAGTGTTGGGATTAAAGGTTTGTGTCATCACCACCTGGCTTTTGTTTTGTTTTATAATGGTCTCCTGCAGTCTAAATGCTGTGAACTTGCTATGTGTTGATGATGGCCTTGAACTTCTGACTCTCTGGCATTCACCTCCCAAGTGATTATGGGTATATACCACTATGTCTGACTGATGCAGTGTGGGGATCTAACCCATGCATCAAAGTGAGTACTCACCAACTGATTAACATACTCTTGCATATATATATGTGTGTATGTGTGTATATATGTGTATAATTTTAAAGACAAGGTCTCACTGTAGTTCTGGCTGTCCTTGAACTCTCTGCTTAGACCAGATTTGGCCTTGAACTCACAGAGAGCTCTGCCTGCCTCTGCTTCCCTAGTGTTGGGATTAAAGGGTATCCTGCCTGAACTACAGTTTGTTTGTATAGCAGTGACTTGAGCTGTAGGTCTCCTTAGTATTTAAACTATCAGAACAGAGATGGCAGGAGTTGGTAATAGGTACTGAAATTAGTGATGGGATTTGTTTAGATTATAGAAGATTTTTGTTTGTTTTTTCTTTTTGTGTCCCCCACACTCCCCTGCCCCAGGGTTTCTCTGTGTAGCCCTGGCCATCTTGGAACTTCTTCTGTAGACCAGGCTGGCCTTGAATATATAGAGATCCGTCTGCCTCTTCCTCCAGAGTGGCTGAGATTACAGATGTGCACCACCACCACCTAGCAGATTGCAGAAGGTTTGAGTATAGATTTTAGTAGCAAAGTTGTTGGTTTACTCAGAAACAATTCTGAGGGATTAGAAATGACCACAGATGTCTTTTCAAGTCACATATTAGGATTTCTTGGCTACAGCATTGTCAATACTGACATTTTGGTGGTACAGTTCTTTTTTGTTGATGCATTTATCCATGTTAGTAGTGCTCATTCCCAGTGTGACAACCAGAGATGTCCCCAGACATTGCCAAATGTCTGATACCATTGCCACTGTTGAGTCTTGAGTAAATGACTTAAGGAGAGAAAGATTCCTACCATCATAAAATAACTACCTTACTAAATCAAGAGTTAGATCAAACAGTTTGGAGCAGACAGTGTCTTAGAAACGACATTTCTACAACTAACTAATGAAAGCAGAAATAAAATGCCTGTAAAACCACTTGGGCCTGGGATTCAGAGAAGAGTTTGCAAGGGATGAGATGCTTGTGTTGGACTGAAGAGAATGGTTGGCTGTGTTGGAGTAGAGCACATCTCAAACATGACCAGAGACCAGAAGATACACCAAGTTTCCCTGAGAGTTGCGGGAGGTGGAGGGGAGAAGGGCTGATAGTGAAACTAGCTTGTAGAGAGCCCTCCATGCTGTACGTGGAGGCCTTTAGGTTTATGCATGACAGATCACCTTGGCCTTATGGTTTACAGCAAGCAGTACGAGCTCCAGCTGGGTGCCTTCCCATGATTTCAGAAGTTGAAAGGAAGATGGTAGTTGGTAATGAGCTTCTGAGTGTCTTAGGTTGTTGGCAGGATGTGCTACTCATGGCTGAGGGCCCTGTTCTGTTTAGCTAATGGCTTAGCCCTTGGTCCCTGTGTGCTTCTGAACACCACCACTTGCCTCTTCGAAGCCCTTGGGACTCTTTGACCATTTCCCTCTTAACTTGGCTAAGAAGTCTCATGTGACAGAATGTCATCAAGGGATTGTGCAGTTCACACCTTTTTTTTGAGACAGGGTTTCTCTGTGTAGCTTGGGCTGTCCTGGACTTGCTTTGTAGAGCAGGCTGGCCTTGAACTCACAGAGATCTGTCTGCCTCTGCTTCCAGAGTGCTGGGATTATAGACATAGTCCACCATGCCTGGCTGTTTTCTCACCTTTGCCCTGTTTTTTTGACTGTAGCCTGTAAGGTCCCATCTGTATTCAAGAAAAGGGATAGCTATACAACAAAGCAGTGGATGATGCAAAGAGGCCAGGCTTTCTGCAGCTGTCCTAGAGTTCTGTTTCCCTCATAAACCTACTTCATAAGGACAGTGGTCAAGTCTGTTATTTCTCTTTAGTCTCTGTCCCTGGTGCCTGACACATAGTCAGTGCTTTGTAACACTAATCAATTGAGTGAAGTCTGAGTGAGTACTTGGTAGGCAAATGAGTAGTGCTTACAGTATAAGCTTACCAGTGCTTTTCCTTTGAAAACAGTCTAGTTGCTTTGACATTATTTGTATCTTCCCTCTAGATAAAACCATAAACATTTTTACCAGCGATCTTAATGTAAAACCTCAAATTATTTATTTTTACAACTGCCAATCAAGCCTCTTATGTCAGACAGACAACACCTATTAGAAAAAATAATTTAGGGCTATGTTGCAGGAAACTGGCAGGTTTCTTGTAACTGCTGAAATTGTCAGGTTTGGAGCTTTGAGAGTGGTGCGTGCTTAGGCTGTCTGAAGTGCTACTGCTATTGCTAGGTAATAAACATTATTTCAGGGCCCTGGAAGTGCTGTGGTCTGACTTGGGCTTGGCACTTCATAGATGATTTGTGTATTAATCATTACTCAGAGATTAGTGTTTACGTTCTTTGTCCTTGTCATCAGGAACATCTATAGGCAGAATTTTGATTTTGAGTTGTTCAGTGAGAAAGAATGACACTAAAGCCAGTTTTCTCCCAGACCTTTAATACTGGGGTTTAAGAAAATCCCTGTGTGTTCTGGGAAACAAACATTGCACATTTTTCTGGGCTATCAATTTTGGTAATTTTTTTCTAAAGACTTATTATTTTAATTAAGTAAATGTGTGTGTAGTGGGAGTATGTGCACAGGAGTGCTAGTGGCAGAGGAGACCAGAATTGACTGGAGGACCCTTAGGAGTTGGAGCTATTGTAGCTACTTCCTGTGTGCTGGGAACAAAACTCTGGTTCTTGCAAGAGCAGTTTGTGCTCTTAACCATCGAGAGCCACCTCTTCAGCCCCATGGTGGTTTTTTGTTTGTTTGTTTGTTTGTTCCTTTATTTATTTATTTACTTTACTCTAGACTGCCTTGAACCTACAGTGTAGCTGAGGATGACTTTGAATTTCTGGTCCTGATGCCACCACCTCCCAAGTGCAGATTTACCACACCTTGCTCTAGTAGTGCCTGGCCTAGCCTTTAATCTCAGCACTCTGGAGGCAGAGGCAGGAGGATCTCTGAGTTCGAGGCCAGCCTGGCCTACAGAGTGAGTCCAGGACAGCCAAGGCAGCACAGAGAAACCCCTCCAAAACAAAACCAAAAAACCAAAACCAAACCAAGATTATTGAGGCTGTGGATATAGCTTAGTAGTTGTGTTTGCCTAGCATGCGCATGTGCACACACACTTGGGGAGCTGTGGAGATGGCTCAATTGGCGAAATGCTTGCCATGTAAGCATCAAGACCTAAGTTCAAATTCCCACAACTTGTCTGAAAGCTGAGTGCATGAGGTGCACTTGTAATCCCAGCGCTATAATGGTGGACACAGGTGGGTCCCTGAAGCTCATTGGCCAGACAGTGTAGCTGGATTATTTCACTTTAGGTTCAGAGAGAGACCCTGCCTCAGAAAATAGGGTGGAGAGTGATTGAGGAAAACACTCAGCGTCCAGCTCTAACCTCCACAGAGACAGTCATGCACCTGCACATACACCTACATATATGTATAATGCACACAGTTTTTCTTTTGATAATGTTTGGGAAGTAGTCCAAAGCCAGGCATCTAAAGGCCAAGATTTTGAAATTCCATGTACACTACATTTAATCAGTGCCAAACATAATGTGAGTCCAGATTTAAGGACAGGGCAGTGGACTCCAACTGATTGGGTTGATGTGAGGAGCTGCATGAAGATATAAGCTGCCATATGCCCTGTAAATTATTTAATTCCTTTAAGGCTTAGTTTAAAAAACAAAACAAAACTACCAAACAAAGATGTAGTTCATTCTAGTCTGGTTGTGACATGCTAAGTAGTAAGCAGTGCTCATGGGAACAGCCCAGCAGGAGTTGTCTGTCACTACCCTCCTTGTGTTTCTGCCTAAGCAAAGCCCAGCCATCCTTAAAATGCTGCCACTTCCTTCTGGGACTTAGCTGATTCTTAGAAAACACACAGTCATTGGGGAGTTGGTGTATATATTGCACTGAGTTCCTGTCCAGCTTGTGTGGGAGAGTGCCTGTGCTGACACTGTCAGCTTGTGGAAGAACAGTACACTCTTGCAGAGTCCTGGTCTCCCTCTAAAGATGATGTCTAGTGAAGGAATCTCATTCAAGAGTACATGCAGGCATTTCTTTGCTGCAGCTGTTGTTGTTTTTATTATCTTAAATTCTTTTACTCAAAGTATGGAAACAAAGACAGAGGAGGATAAAGTAAACTCCAAATACATGTTATTGTTGTTACTGTGCACTATAGTTGGCCATAGTCACACGGAGAAGGTTTGACTTCCCAGAACAATTTTGTTGTTGTTGTTTTGTTAAGTTTTTTGTTTTTTGTTTTTTTTGAGACAGGCTCTTGTTGGCTCTGTTTCTTAACAATTAAACTTTATTATACAACCCAACTAGCATATACAAGAAGAAAAAAAAGGTTAAAGGGACAGAAGAGTGAACTTTTTGGTATCTGTTCCACGGGACAGGTCCTTAGGTGTCTCTGTCCTGCGAGTTGGTCCGGTCTGGTTGCTCTTTTTGCGCGCTTTCTTTTTCTCAACCTGTTGTTTTGTCTTTTCCCCACCTTTTCAGTCACTTGTAAAGGGCAGTCTCCTTTTCCCTTTGAGGGTCAATTAGGAAAACAATAGCCAAGGTAGGGTTTTTAGGTTGGCTTCCTGAATTTCAAGCCCAGGAAGGCTCCAAACAGTTTGTCACAAGGTATTTATGGGGTGTCCCAAGGGTAAAGTCTGCTAAGATTGTTTTTACCTGTGACAAAGTTTAATCTTTCCCACAGGCTTTCTCTGTGTAGCCCTGGCTGTCCTGGACTCACTTTGTAGACCAGGCTGGCCTGGAACTCACAGAGATCCGCCTGCCTCTGTCTCCCTGAGTGTTGGGATTGCAGGAGTTTGCCACTGTGCCTGGCTCCCAGAACAAATTAAAAAAGCTATTTTTGCTAGTCTGAAAAACAGATGAAGGCTTAATTTAGAGTTACAGTGGAGAGAGTTAGAGAAGGAAGTTTAGAAGCAATAAACCACATTTTATTTTAATAGTCATTCAGTTATTTTCAAGTGTCAGGAGGAGTGAATTCTGAAATTTAATCAGATCAGAGAATGCTGATTACAGTCAAATGATGGTCTGTTGGTTTCTGTGAATGGAAAACTTCATGTATAATGACAGGGCTTTGTTTTCTTAACTTGTGACCGTCCTGCAGCATGGTAGATAAGTGAGACTGCTTTTGTTAGTCTGTGTTAAGGACTTCTCTATGGGAATCAGGTTATCGTGCCTAAGACTAACAGTGGCAAGTCAGGGTACAGTGTGGAAAAATCTCACATCTGCTGTTACATGTTGTTAACTCCCTTAGCAGACGTTAAATCATTTCAAGTACAATAATAGTGTGGGAGGTAAATTAACTAACCATTAACAATCTTATAAATACACAATTAACATGCCAGCATTTATATGACACATTGATGGGGCAGCAGTAATTTTTGATTGGGAGTTTGCAGACCTTTGAGAAGCCTCAGGCTGTTGCTTATTCAGACAGGTTTTCATAGATTGCAGGTGAGGGTTGCTAGTCTGCCGGTAGAGAGCAGCGAGTGTGGTGCTTGAAAGGAAAGGGCATGGGGGTTCTTGGGAAGCATGGGCTTGGACACAAGCATTTAGATGTAGTGCTGCTTGCAGGTCCCTAGGGAGTGAAGAGTACAAGGAGGGGTCAATGCTTATGATTAATTATTTGAAGAAAGGTAAAGTACTTTAGCTGTGGATTTATAGCTGAGGTTGCAGAAATTAGCAGGATTTTCAAAAATGTCGTTGAGGTGGAGTTGGAGGTGTAGCCATGGTAGAGTGCTTGCCCAGCCTGTGGAGGGTCCTGGGAGTGATCCCCAGCATTGCAGCACATCAGCCAAGCAGACAGTGTATTTAGACCTAACTTGATATGTAAAGTAATACATATTCTTTGGTTTCAAAGAGTCAAAAGCAGATGAGCTCTTATATTCTTGTCATGTGGGAAAATTGGTAAATTATTTTCCTTCTTTTTCTTTTTTCAACAATTGTTATAGGTTCTGCTCCCCCCCCACCCCCCTTGTAAAAAACTTACTGTAGCATCAGCAGAGTAACTAAGGGTCTTATTTACAGCTGAGCACTTTTGTGTCTTAAAGCTTTTCTAAAGATCCAGGGAAGAAATTTCTCTCAGACCTCAGAACCCAAATAGCACAATGGGGTTTATGGTGACTGTTTTGAGTCTTTGCGGTGAGGCTGTGGCACCATCAGTAGGACAAATGTTTTAACCTTTTTTTTTTTTCTGTGTGTTGGGGTTTTTTTTGTTGTTGTTGTTTGTTTGTTTTTGGTCTTTGTTTTTTTCCTTCTCTTTTCTCTTTTAATTTTTTATTTATTTTTATTTTTAATTTTATTTTTTGAGACAGGGTTTTTCTGTGTAGCCTTGACTGTCCCGGACTCACTCTGTAGACCGGGCTGCCCTTGAATTCACAGCCATCCACCTGCCTCTATCTCCCAAACGATGGGATTAAAGGTGTGCATTATTACACCTGATGATAGCAGATATCTAAAAAGGTTGTTTTGATGGTCATACAAATTAATTCATGTAAAAAGGGTAGAATAGGCTGGGCGTGGTGGTGCACGCCTTTAATTTCAACACACAGGAGGCAATTGCTGTGAGTTTGAGGCCAGCCTGGTCTACAAAAGTGAGTCTAGGACAGCCAAGGCTAAGCAGAGAAACTCTGTCTCAAAAAACAAAAACAAAAACAGGATCGAATAACTTTAGCTTTTGCAGCTCTGGAGTTCTGTGGCCCAGCTACAGCAGGTGAGCAAAGTCCTGTGGATACATACTGTTTCATCCTGAATCTCTGCCCCAGCTCTGCATGTATGTTTGGTCAAGCTGCGCCTCATGCCTTTCTGTAAACCATTGCCAATAAAGCTCGGGAGCTCGTGTGTAGAAAGTTCTTATTAAAGAGTATTCAGAGCTGGGCGTGCTGCTTATGCCTATAATCTACTACCCAGGAAATTGAGACAGGAGGATTGCTTTGAGTTTGAGGCCAGCTTGGGCCACAGAATTAGATCCTAAACTTAAAAAAGATTTTTTAGACCTGATATTCGTCAGAATCTGCTAAAAAATTATTGCCATGTTTAGACCATGTCCTAAGTTAACCACCTGCAGGTTCTGTGATTATTAATGACCATAAACAGGTGTGAGGAGCTGTGTGTAGTACCATGTTACACCAGGGTCTTCTTTAAATGGAGTAGTAGAACTAAGCAGATATGTACTGAATATCTTTTTATAAGGAGACCAACTTCATACATTAAAATTACTTCTCAGTTTTTAAAACTGGGAGTGGTAATACACACATGTAACCCAACACATGTGAGGTGGAGCAGGAGGACCAGGAGCTTAAGGCTAGTCTCAGAGCAAGTTTTAGGCCAGGCTGGCCTGTATGAGACCCTGTCTCAAAAGGAAACAAAATAACTCTTGTCATTTAGGTATTGTCTTCACTCTGTATAGATCCCTGGTACTTACATTTTTTTGTAAACAAATATGCCTTCTTCTTCTCTCTTCTTCTTCTTCTTCTTCTTCTTCTTCTTCTTCTTCTTCTTCTTCTTCTTCTTCTTCTTCTTCTCCTTCTCCTCCTCCTCCTCCTCCTCCTCCTCCTCCTCCTCCTCCTCCTCCTCCTCCTTCTCCTTCTTCTCCTTCTTCACAGGGTTTGTCTGTATAACAGAGCCCTGGCTGTCCTGAACTCACAGAGATTCACCTCTGCCTCCCGGGTGCTGGGATTAAAGGCGTTTACCACCATACCCAGCTACAACACTTTAAAGAACCTGGAAGTAAAAAGTGGGAGAAAGTGGCTTGGGGTATATAGCTAGACTGCTTAGTGTTTGTGAAGCCCTGGGTTCCACTTCCAGTCTCTGTCACACTCACAGCAATGTAAAAATACACAATATTTTGTAATTGCAATTCAGACAAAAGTGGTTAATTTTGTTTTACTTAGTGTTTCCCAGATTAAAAAAAATTTCATTAATTTATTCAGATTACAACTAAATTGTTATCCCATCACTTGTATTCTCCCATTTCTCGCTCCCACTTTCACCCTATTACCCTCCCCTAGGTCTATGACCGAGGGGCACTGCCTCCCCCACTATATGGTCATATGCTATTAAAATTTTTTTAATAATTTTTTTTTGTTTGTTTGTTTTGTTTTGTTTTTCTATGTAGCCTTGGTTGTCCTGGACTCGCCATGTAGACCAGGCTGGCCTCGAAATCATAAAGATCCGCTTGCCTCTGACTCACGAATACTGGGATTAAAGGCATGCACCACTACATCTGGCTCTAAAATGAGATTTTCAATTGTAGTAAAATATATGCAGCATGAAATTTATCATTTTAAATGCTTTTCAGTATACAGTTCAGTGGCATTATGTATACTCACTCTCGCTCTCATTCTTTCTTTCTTCCTGTAATTGTGTGTGTCTGTGTGTTTGTCTGTGTGTGGTATATATACATGTAGGTCCATGTGTGCATATATTTTTAACTACTACTACACAGCATTCCATTGCATGTATGTGTTAGGGCATATGCTGATTGTTTGGATGTTTAGGTTACATTTAGATTTTCAGTAGATATTCTAAGCAATTCTGAGATAAACATTTATGCCCAGTTACTTCCCTGGGCCAGTTCTAGAGTGGGTTTCAGAGATGCTTATATTTTATATTTTGATAAGCATTACCAAGTTTCCCCAGCAAGTACCTCCTTTCACTCCCTTCTGTCATAAATGAGAGTGTAATGTCTCAGGACACTTGTCTATATTAGTTCTGAAAAATTTTTTTGCTCTTTGTATAATTGAACAGGAAAAATGGCTTGATTTCATCTTTCTTCTAAATGTCTGGTTTAGAAAGCAAATGTATCTTCAAGTGATGTTTAGATTTAACATCTTAAAAGATTTAAAAGCTGTTGTATTTCTAAGAAGTAGTGTTGGCATAAGTTGACAGTGTCTCAGGGTGGCAGGTTTGAAGGGCACATTGGTGAGAAGCTCTCTTGTCTGTATTAAGGGAATGTGACCTCTTCTCTAACCACACACCTGACATGCTCAGAGGGCTTATCTCGACAGCAGAGCTGGATAGTCATTAGAAGCTGGACAGTGGCATGTATTGAGTGTCTGCTCGGTGTAGCAGCCTTGTTGCCAGTGGGATGCGGTGCTAAGACTCTTGTCCTGTGGAACCGAAGGAACACCTCATAGGAACCCAGAAATGTCATCCCAATAGAATGTTTCCTAGGGAAGTCCTGTGGAAGTTCCCTCAGAGCTGGTGTGGATCAGTTTACACAGACTCACGAAGTTATATTGTTTAACAGAGAGACTGTCTGCTGATGCTGGGGAGTGCTGAGGCCACTGTAACAAAGGCTGAAGTTGGGAAGCTGGTGTGCCCCTCAGAGGGACTTAACCCATGCGTCTGTTCTTTGTAAGCTGCACTGGAGCAGATTCGCTCTACTAGTGAAGGGTTTGGTTTTATTGTGTTGAGGGTACTTAAGTGTACTTTTTCTTTGCTCTTTGGGTTTTGGTGCACGAATGCTCAGTAGACATTGAGTTTTGCAGGAGAGCTAGACCATGTGGAGGTGGAAGGCACAGCCCCTTTGCCAGCAGCTGCTGCTGCCTGCCTTTCAAGGAGGGAAGAATGCCTCAGGAGAGCCTGCAGCGGCCAGCAGTGACCGCACAAGTGGCCCGTGGTTGGCGCTTCCTCTGTGGTTATAGAAAAGGCTTCAGTTTTACGAATGGAATTGAAGTGCTCTCTCTAAATTTTATAATTATTTCATTGGCACATTGGCATTTTAACATTTAAGAGATCAGATAGTTCAGAAATGTGTGACACTTGTGTGGTATTAGAGGTGTAGGAGATCTGTGTTCTATATAAAGTTTTGTTCAGGCATGTAGTACTTAGCTTTGCATTTCCCATTGGCCTTTGAGAGAGAAGTAGTCCATGAACTGGATATAAAGGAAAGAGCAAATATTAGTGTAATTATATTGATTAGCAATGTGCTTCATTTAAATATTTGATAATATCAATATCTTTAAGATCTACTAGATCAGCAGTTTTCAACCTGAGAGTTATAAGTCCTTTGGCAAACTTCTATCTCCAAAAATATTTATATTATAATTCATAGTAGTAGCAAACCTACAGTTATAAAGTAGCCACAAAAATAATTTTATGGTTGGAGTGAGGAACTGTATTAAAGGATCTCAGTGTTAGGAAGGTTGAAAACCACTGCACTAGATAATGTCAGCAGAATGATGTGTTACTAGGCAAAAGTTTTAAAAGTTTAAAATACCAATTAGCTATCATCATTTATGTCATTAGATCTTCCCTTTCTAGAAGAAATACATGGCAAGTCTTTCATTCTCATATTCTCTCTCTGTCTCTCTGTCTCTCTCTCGCTCTCACTCTCGCTCTCATTTTTGTATTTTGGGACAGGGTTTTTCTTTGTAGCCTTGCTGTCCTGAACTCACTTTGTAGACCAGGCTGGCCTACAGAACTCAGAAAGCTCCGCCTGCCCCTGCCTCCCTGAGTGCTGGGACTACATGTGTGCACTACCATATCTGGCTTTTTCCTTCTTCTCTTTTCTTTTTCTTGTCTTCCTACTGAGAATCAAACCCAGGGTCTTGTACATGCTAGGCACGTATCCTACTATATCCCCAGCCCTAATGGTAGGTATTAGTGTGCAAGTGTGTGTGTGTGTGTGTGTGTGTGTGTGTGTGGTGTATGTGTATTCAGGTGCATATGACCATGTATACGAGACCAGGTGAGGACACTGTTCTGCTGTGTAACTCTGCCTTATTCCCTTCAAATAGTATCTTTCACTGTATCTGGAGCTAGGCTAAGCCCCAGTAATCCTCTTGTCTTGTCTACCATAGTTTTGAGGTTACAGGCCAATTCTTCCGTACAGATTTTATTTTTAAGATTTATTTGATTTTATGTGTTGTTGCTCTGTGTCCGCTTCTCCCCCTCAGGAGAGCCAGCCTGTTGCGCCCGCTAGGCTGGGCTGGGCTGGAGGGAGGGAAGCTTAGCTGGGGCCTGTGGTGCAATGCAGGGCCTTGGTCGGCAGTGAGTGGGCCAGTAAAGAACACACACACCCCAAAACAGCTTTAGAGAACGAGTTCAGTTTTTTTTTTTTTGGGGGGGGTGCTTTATGCCCCAAGGGAGGCAGAGTCTCCAGGGCAAGGTTTGTGTCAGAACAGGCGTGTTGAAAGTTAGTTCATCTGCATACTCAGGGCCTGGGGGTCTAAGGGGGAAAACCACACAAAGTCAAACAAGGAGTGAAGCCTGATAGCTGTCAGGGTAGTAGATTCCTACTGAGGTTGATACGGTGCAAGGCTGGGAGATGGGAGGGAGCCAGTGCCTGTTGTCCTCATGTGAGGTACACAGCGTTGAAATGCTCCTCAACCCTTGCCCCATTAATCCTCAGTGGTTACTGTCCCACAAGGTGTGTGAGTGGTTTGCCTGCTTGTATGTATGTGTACCATGTGTGTAGTGGATTCCTATAGAGGTCAAAGAGTGTCAGATCCCCTTGAACTGTAGTCACAGATGGTTATAAACCTCCATGTGGGTACAAAGAATCAAACCCAGGTCCTCTGGAAGAGCAGCCAGTGCTCTTAATTGCCGAGCCATCTCTCCAGACCCCAAACACCCCAATTTTTGTGTAGGTTCTAGAGATTTAAAACTAGTTTGGTGTTTAGGGTCTATTTTCTAGCCACAGTATGTGTTACTCTTTGTTGAATATTTCCAGCCAACTGAGAAAGTTCTATCTAGTTCTTGGAATAAACATCATTAACGTGTAGTTTTAACAGGATTGAGGAAGCAGTTCTTATAATTAGGTTTCTAAAATAAGAAATTAATCTTGTGGCAAGGCAATTTTGATTAATATGTTTTATTTTAAAATACAATATTATCTTAAACAAAACAAAGAAGTTTATTAAGCAAAATTACTTTGGTGATAAACTTTTCTAAAATTCATAGCAGCTTAGAAAGCTTCCTGCCCCTTTAAACTGACAGCTATGGAACTGTAAACTGCCTGACAGCACCCTGCAAACTCCTCTCCCCCTCACAGCACCATGGACAGGTGCATGGAGCTGAGGGAGAGGGAGGGAAGACGCCTGGTCCAGTGGCGGTTCCTTGCTTTGAGTACACTCACTGAGTGTTGCTATGATTTGTTTGCAGGAGAGCCATAGGCCCTAGTGCTTGAGAATCTTTTCTTCAGTTTAGATTTAACCTGTTCAAGCTCCTGGGTACAGGGATAATGTTGCTTTTCAAGGTAGAATTTTACTATATTGAGTTTGTTTGAAAAATGATTCATCCATTTTCTGCCTGATTCTTAAATATTGCTGTGTGCATCATGTTTCTAGGTAGGTGAGCCCGTGAAACAGTATGAAGAGGAGAAAATAGCCTTTTAAAGAGACTGGCCCACAGAAAGGATGGCCTTCTTGGACAATCCAACTATCATTCTTGCTCATATTCGACAGTCACACGTGACCAGTGATGACACGGGAATGTGTGAGATGGTTCTCATTGATCATGATGTTGACCTTGAGAAGACTCATCCTCCGTCAGTGCCTGGAGACAGTGGGTCAGAAGTGCAGGGAAGCAGTGGTGAGATGCAGGGCTACGTGTACGCGCAGTCTGTCGATATTACCTCCAGCTGGGACTTTGGTATTAGAAGACGTTCAAACACAGGTAAACTCTGTCTTCTGAGCTTCAGATCAGTAATCAGCTGAGCAGCAATGGGCAGTGTTGGGACAGGCTTCTTGGGAAGTGAGTCTCTATGTCTTGTTGAAGAGTGTGGCTGAGCATAATCTGTGTCAGTGGAAGAGCCTCTGGCATGGGGCTGTTGGAGTAAGTAGACAGGAGAGCTGTATGTAGGTTGAAGCTACATGTACAAAAGGCAGTGGGCCTGTTTTAAGACCTTAGAGCCACCCAGTCTCAAGTTGTGGAGGAAGATTCCAGGGTAAAAAGAATTCTCTCTCTCTCTCTTTTTTTTTAAAGATTTATTTACAGGCTGGGCATGGTGGTGCATGCCTTTAATCTCCACACTCAGGAGGCAGAGGCAGGTGGATTGCTGTGAGTTCAAGGCCAGCCAGTTCTACAAAAGCGAGTCCAGGATAGCCAAGGACTGTTAAACAGAGAAACCCTGTCTTGAAAAACCTTTAAAAAAAAAGATTTATTTATGTATTTTATGTATATGAGTGCTCTATTTGTATAGCTGCTGCATAGGTGTACACATATGAGAGACAGGGTGTTTCAAGGATCAGTTTTTTAGACCATCAAAAAATAGAATCAGCAGCAGTGAGCTGTTAATCCCATGGAAAGGGGTAGCAAGAGATGAGCAATGCTGAAAATGTTTATTGTCGTGACCAGAAGGTAAAATGTTAACATGGGAGTCTGCTGGCCGAGCTGAGTACACCATACCTCCCAGTGGAAAAAAACATGGATTTTGGGTTTGGTTCAGTCTGTGATATTAAAAAGAATAGTTTGCTCTTATGATAAAATAAATAATATTGCTGGGCAAAATGGCACACACCTGTAATCCCAGCACTTGGGAGGCAGAGGCAGGCAGATCTCTGTGAGTTCAAGGCCAGCCTGGTCTACAAAGTGAGTCCAGGACAGCCAGGGCTACAAAAAGAAACTTTGTCTCAAAAAACCAAACTGAACCAAACCAAAAAACCAAAAGGACCCCCCCTGCCCCCCCCAAAAAAAAACCCACAAAAAAAACCAAGTAAAGGAAAAAAACAAAAACAAAAAACTCTAATATCACTTCCCTATATCTAGAGGTTCGGGTGAAAGTTTGTATATAATTTAGAGCCATTGATACTCAGAGCTATAGTTGGAACATCCTTGCAAGTCACTGAGATGGTATCTTCTGGGACAGAGTGGGTGGATTTCACCAGGAAGGTACTGCCCACTGAGAGCTTTATGATATTACTGTGCTGTGCTCTCCATAGTTGTTAATTACAGTGGAATATGGTTTTCCTCAGTGGATTTGGTTAGATATAGTGAATGCTTTTTTTGCAAGCCAGGGCTGTGGTGGTGGTACGCACCTTTGATCCTAGCATTCGGGAGGCAGAGGCAAGAGGATCTCTGTGTAGCCAGCCATGGGTACACAGAGAAACCTGTCTTGAAAAAAAGAAAACAAAAACAAACAAACAAAAGAATGTTTTTGCCAGCATAGTTAAAATTTCTGGCAAGAATATTTCCACTGTCCCTTTACCATAATGCTAAGGAAGGAATATATGGTTTCCCACCTTGAAAGTGGTTGTAAACAGAGTTTATTTTAGCTATTTTTCTATTGTCAGTGTGTGTGCCTGAAGGATCTTGAAAATTAGCAAGAGAAAACAAGCTTTGCCAGAAGCCCCAGTTGTCACTTTCCTCGGTGGTGGCCTTGAGCACAGTTGCTAATGGATACATACTGGTGACCTTTATTGAAGTGCCAAGCCACTGGCTTTCGAAGGATAGTTACAAATGTGTAATTTTAGGTGACTCACTAAGCTGAAATTTCTTTGGTTAACAATGAGGTGCTAGCAGTTAATTGAAACTTTGGGTTGTGTTGGTGATCAAGGAATCTAGTTTTTAATCTTTTCAGTACATCTGAAAGTTTTTAAAAGAAAAATTGTTCTTTTTAAGATTTGACTAATGTTACAAAGATACAAATCATTTATTTTACTACCTATAAACTGTTTCAGCCCACTGAAGAAAAGCTATGCTAATTTATATAGCTTTGACATTTTATAATTTTCATGATTTTTAGATAAAGGATTTTATATTTAAAACTTTAATAGTCTAGTCTGAGTTCATTTATCTTTAATTTTTGAAACGGGTAGAGTAATTCATAACAGTAATTTTATTCCTGTAATGTAATATTCACTTCAGTTCATTTGTGCATTAAAATTCCTTTAAGACCGTTATTAATGATTTATATAATGAAATGTCATATTAATCACAGAAGTTTTCACATTTTATTATTCTCTTCCATGTTAATACTATCTTTATGATCTCTATTAATGTTTTATATCCTCTAATTTCAATTATAAATCAAGAATATTTTCATGTTTTTGTTGGTATTTGCTTTTCAGGGGTGCCACCTTTAAAATTTTATGACTTTCTCCCTCCATATGCAATATAAAACATCTTTATTCATATAAAGGTAGTTAATTATGTCTTTGTTTATAGTAAACTTTCATTGACAAACTTATAGTTATAATATTTCTTTTCAAGCTCAAAGATTAGAACGACTCCGCAAAGAGAGACAAAACCAGATCAAATGCAAAAATATTCAGTGGAAAGAAAGAAATTCTAAGCAATCAGGTAAATGGAAATAACTTTCATTTATGATTTGGGGTTTATATATTTAGATTATATCATTATTTGTGGACTCTTATTTTTAATCTATCCTCTGAGCCCTTTGGGTGATAGCATTTGTGTTTGGAGCTTTGTGTCACTGAGTGCTCTTAGATCTTGTTGTTTGGGCCCTTTAACCTTGCTCACAGGGGTTAGTTACCTTGGTAACTGCTATCCTTGGTGGTACCTTTCTCTTGGGACAAGGATAGTAGATACTTTCTCAAAGTGTGTTTAAGTTATAGATTCATTTATACAGTTCTATTTATTTCTTTATTCATTCTTTTACTATTGTTCGTGTGTGCACACACATGCATGCATGTCACAGGCCAGCTTACAGAAATCACTTTTCTCCTGTCATATAGGTTCATGGGATTGCATCTGAATTTTGTTTTTGTTTTGTTTTGTTTGTTTTGTTTTTTTTAAATTTCATGTAGGAGTGCTCTATCCTGCACGCCAGGAGAGAGCATAGATGGTTGTGAGCTACCATGTGGGTGCTAGGAATTGAACTCAGGACCTCTTGAAGAGCAGACATCCGCTGAGCCATCTCTCTAGCCCAGCACCTGAGTTCTTTGGCGTGGCAGGCAGAACCTTTTCCAGCTGAGCTCTCCTGCCAGCCCCACGTTTGGTTCTAACCTAGACTTTCCACTTGCTTCAGTAACCATAATAACTATCTCTTCTGCATATATGTGTTGAGTCTTTCAGCTTCAAATCCACTGTTACTGGTATTGCTAGCATTGACGTTTTGTGTGTTCATACACTGTATGTATATAGAGGCTGGCCGTACAACTTTTTTTTTTTAAAGCTGAGTGACACTATTTAGTCATACAATTGAAACAATAGGCATCAAAATTAACATCTTTGCCTATGAACTTCTTATACACGCCAGAAAAAGTTTCAGCCTTGGTGCTCCATGTTGTCTTACTATGCCTTGTCTAAATGAACCTTTACAAGCTGGCCGCCGTCCAGTTTCACACAGATCGTCTTACCCACAGTTTCACTTGGGATGACCAAGCCCTCAAGGACGGCGTTATGACTGCTGTCAGGTGCAGCTTCTGGGAGTTTCTGCTAGTTCTCTGTACCACTTGCTTCTCACTACACCTATTTTCCAACTCATAAACTAGCTGGACTTGGGTTTTCTGGAATGATTTCCACTGCGGAACTGGTGTAAAAATTATGATAGCTTTCTGACCACCAGCTTCAGGTTCCTTGCCTGCAGTGATGTTGAGTTCCGAGTGCTGTGCCTAGATCTGAGTCCACCTCCCGCTCGAGCAGCTCTTGAGAGATGCCGTCTCAGACTTGCCGGCCTCTCTCTGTTGGGCTTCATCATCTTGGTGTTGACGCTGAGCATAGCCTCATCCTTACAGAGTGCTGGCTTAGAAAAACACTTATTACATATTTTTAATGCTTCATTTTCGGCTAGAAGAAAACATTTGAATCTTAGTTACTGGAGATGGCTCTGTTGGGTAAGCAGTGGCAGGTTTGAAGTTCACTGCTGAGGAGTCAGTGGCAGGAGGATTTCCTGGACTTCTGCCCAGCCAGTCTAGCCAGGCAGGGCGGTCCAGTTCTACTGAGTGACCCATTCTCAGCAAAATGAGTGAGTGGTAGGGGAAGACAGTGTACATGATTGCTGGCTCTGTACACGTGGACACACACACAATATTGAAAGTAGCCTTAAAATCTTGTTATAATAGATCTTGTTAACAAAATGCTTTTTGTTTTTTCCTTTAAAAAAAAAGTCTTTGTTCTCTCAGTACTTCCCAGTACCGCCTTGGCAGGTGATGGATGCCTCATAAATCTTGGTTGACTGTTTCCATTTCTGCCCAATAATTCTAAGGTTGACAGTACTAATGGCTGCTGTGTGACTAGCAGGGTTCCTAGTGCTGTGTGGGCACTTCCTACTATTCACTCTACACAAAGGAGGAGATACTGTTACTATGAGCACAGGTGAGACAGGCTGCGAAGACTTGGTTAACTTGCTAAAGTCACATGCACACTAGACGGGAGAAGCATGGTTGAGTGACACTTTATATCCAGCTTTGGCTTCTTTGGGAACCATACTGCTCATGCTTCTTGTTTCCTTCTGCGGTGTTTTCACTAGGTCCTTTAACTATTGCCTACATAGAAATCCCATTGGCGTGCTAAGCATGGCAGCACACACTGCTATCCCAGCACTCAGGAGCCTGAGGTAGAAGGATCTCAAGTTTAGAGCCGGCCTGGGCTACATAATGGGACATGCCACTGACACACATATACACACACCATTTCTTTTTCATATATCTCACTGATTCATTTATTTATTTTTCTTTCTTTTTCTTTTAGTATTTTGAGACAGGGTTTCTCTGTGTTACCTTGGCTGCCCTGGACACTCTTTGTAGACCAGGCTGGCCTTGAACTCACAGCGATCCACCTGCCTCTGCCTCCCGAGGGCTAGGATTACAGGCGTGCGCCACCACGCCCGGCTGATTGATTTCTTAGTTATCAGTGATGTCCCTTTTTTTTTTTTAATGCATGACATGTCCATGTGAATTGGCATGTGTGTGGGTGCACATGTGTGTGTGTGTGCGCACGTGTGCGTGCATGCACATGTGTACACTTTTATACATGTATTATGGTGTTTGTGTGAAGGTCAGAAGACAACTTGAAGGAGTTGTTTTTCTCCAAGGAACAGCGTCAGGTCAGTATGCTTTTTCAGCCTTACCCACTGAACCATCTGCCTGGCCCCAATGTGGCCTTATTGTGGAGGAATTAAAGGACTCTTAGACGGTACATGGACTCTGTGACACAAATCCAAAAGACATGTTTTAAGTGAATGTTTAGAGTAAGACCCTCTGAGTGTCCTGTTACTCAGGCTTCAGGGACAGATATGAGCATAGTGACATCAGCAGTCTACTTTTTCAAGAGTTGTGTCATATCAAGACAGAAGAAATCTGAAAAATTAAAAACTACCAGTTTCACAGATAGGGGGACCATTGTTTAGGTTTTTGTGTATTTATTGTAAATTTTATTTGTGTATATATGTAGTTGTATTTTATGCTGATGATACGATCATTTCTGTGCACAAATAGTTCATGAATATATTATTTTGTAATGTTTATAGGTTTAGGTTCTCTACCTTTTTTTTTTCTTTTTTTTTTTCAGATAGGGTTTCTTGGGTGTCTTGGAACTGACTCATTCTATAGACCAGGCTGGCCTTGAACTCAGAGATCCACCTGCCTCTGCCTCCCAAGTGCTGGCACTAAACATGTGTGCTACCCGCCAGAGTCTCTAATTTTAACATGTCTTATTAAGGTTATTTATGGAGTTAGTATTCCCATTGCAAATAGCAAATTCCTCATAACTTTAATATTTATATTTGTTTATAAATATTTTAAATGATAGAAAAAAAGCCTTTTTATTTTTTATAAAGAACTTGCTTTTTAAAATATAATTAATAATTGAAGAAAGTTAATTTTCTTATAATACATGTTACATATAAACTTCTTTAATATCAAATATTTATTGTCATATTTCTCTGATTCACTCAGATTTTTTTGTTTGATTTTACTTTAGATTTGAATGTAAGGTTTCTACATTACTTTTATTAATAATTTATATGTGTGTGTGTGTGTGTGTGTGTGTGTGTGTGTGTGTGTGTGTGCGCGCATGCACACCATGGAGAGTGTGGAGGTCAAAGCACAAGTTCATGGAGTTGGTTCTCTCCTTCCACCTGGATGTATGTTGGGGTTCCAGGGTTAAACACTTTGCCCACTGAGCCGTTTCACTAATCTTCATATATCACTTTCAGCTAAAATGTCTCATTTCCTTTTTGATCTGTAGGTTTTAAATTTTTGTTACAGTTTATTTGTTGAAGAATATTTGTATCCCAGTTGTCTTAAGTGTCATTGGCTGTTTTCTGGACTTTTTTTTTTCTCTCTCTATGTATCCTTGGCTGTTTTGGACTTAGTCTGTAGACCAGGTTGGCCTTGAATTCACAGTGTTCTGCCTGCTTCTGCCTCCTTGAGTGCTGTGATTAAAGTCGTGTGCCACAACACCCACCCTCTACAAACTGTCAATTAGAGCCAAAAAATTGGCTCAAGTTGGGCCTTAACTTTTCATAAGAGTGATTTCTTTGTGATGATTTTTAGGTGTCATCTCAGTCAATTGCCTGGTATTTTTTGTGATGTTAAGTGTCTGATGGAGTCAGGGGTTTGCCCATCATAAGTTGCTCCCAGCATCTTTTCACAAGCAGTTTGAATGGCTGGTGGGGGGCATGACCAGATGCAGTATTTCATCTGAGGCTATAAGCAGGAGTTCTGATCTTATTCATCATTTTTCATCTGTTAACTAGTTTTTATGTATTAAGGGTTTTCCATAATGTATAATTTGATTATCTTTAGCTACATTGCTACAACAAAAGCAGGGTACATGTTTCATTCTTTGTTAACAGATTTCACAATTATGAGAGTTTTTCCTAGGGTCTTATCTATACGACTGGTTATTTTTTTGTGTGTGTGTCATTACGAATTCATGATTATTTTGTTTTGAGAAAGGATCTTGCTATGTAGCACAGGCTAGCCCTTTTAATGAATCTATTCAGAATAGCAATGGTTTTCTCTTACAAGACCATTAATTCTTCTTAGCTACTATTTCTTCCCCATTCTAGACTCAGCAGTTTCTTCAGTGCACCTTGGTTCTTTTTAGTGGCAGAAGGATCTCAGTGACCACAGCCTGATGTTTACAGTGTTAGGGTTTTCCTCATAGTTTTGTTAGGATAAGCACAGTAAGTTAGTGTTTTCATTGAAATGTCAGTTTCCGACTGTAGAGTATTTACTATTTTGTTTGTTTGCAGAATCTCACTGTTTTGCTTGTAGTCTAGGTTGGCCTCAAATCCCCACCCTCCCACCACAGGCATCGCTCCCTCACTGCCCACACATTTACTATGTAGAGTTTATGCTCATGTGTCTTTTCTGCTTATGTTAAAATACCAGCATCCCTACCAACAATGTGATCATCAAGAAGACTTTAAAGCTTTTTTGGTTTTTGTATGTTGGACATATTCTTGTTACATTAAAAATGTATTGGTTTGGCCCAAAATTGCTAATAAAAGACACATAGTCTGAAGCGTACTTCAAGGCTGCCAGCACAATGCTGGGCAGAATCTAAACTAACACAAATCTTCTCCTAAACTATGGTAAACAAACGACTCTAAACTGACATATAATGTATATACCCCAAGCATTTGCCACTAAGATGCTCCTCCAGCCATTCTCCCCTTTGTCCTCCTACACAGTCAACTGTCTCTCTCCTCCCAACTGGCAATCCTCACTCTCCTCCAGGAGGTCCCGCCTTCCACTCCCTGTCCTTCTGCCCAGCTGATTGGCTAAACAGCGCTTTATTGACAGTTGTTACATCCACTCAGCATACTGCCACATATTCTGCTAGAAAATGTAAAGCCAAATTATTGTATAATAAAATCATAATAATTACTCTCTTTAAAATTAAACTACTAAACTCATTATTGCATGTAGTTTCTTACTTTACATTTTATTTGTCCAAAGTATTTTTTCTTCTTTCCTTTTGTCACCAAAGCCGTATGTCTTTACATGGGCTTTGGTGGAGGTCATGGTACAGCCCTAGCAGGTCTAAATTGTGATGGGAGTGTTTGGTCCTTCGGGACTTCATAACATCTACTCCTGACTGCCTTTCTATGAATGTTTGACTCAGAGCTTGGGGAGCAGGTAAGCATTGAAGACACTTGCTTTGGCTATGCCCTGACAGCAGCAGCCTTCACAGACTTCTTAATGGCCTTGTCCTTGGGCACCCATTGGGTGCAATTTATGCCGAGGCTCTCCCCTCTCCGCAGGCCCTCTTTAGCATGACCGTTATTTCTTCTTTTTTTTTCTGTCATCTTGGAGCCAAGACTCAAAAGAGCTATTTCACTTTTCTTTAGGTTGTAGAGATTACACAATTTGGTAGCTATAGAAATAGTTTAAAGTATTTTGTTGTAGGATCTGTTGATGGATGGAGTACTGAATGTGAGAGAGAAGAGCTAGGCAGCTTCCAAGCTTGTGGCACCATGGGATTGAGTTGCCACTTGAGAAGGGGAAGGCTGGGATGGGAAAGGAATGAGAATTTAGTTATAGTCATGTAAAAAAAAAATACACTCTGTGGGGGTGTCAGATGTAAAGTTAGTATGTGTGGCTGTAATATTAGGACCAGAAATAATTATAGAAATCATTAGCATATATATTGGATATTTATTTAGGTCTACACCTAGTGTGTGTGTTTGTGTGTGTGTGTGTGTGTGTGTGTGTGTGTGTCACAGTGTACATGTGGAGGTCAGAGGAGAACGTTATGGAGTCAGTTCTTTCCTTCCACCATTATGTAGCTTCTGGGGCTCTAACTCAGGTCTTCAACTTTATATGACAAGTAGCTTTTTCCTTGGAGTCCTCTTGCCCACCAGCCTTATTTACTTTCTTTTACCCTCCAAGGCAGATTTTTATATATAGCAAAGTTTACAGGTATTGGATATATGGTTTGGTGACTTTAAATTTTTAAAAATTTCATATGCTTTGGTGTTTTGCCTGCTTGTATGTCTATGTGAGGGTGTCCAAGCCTCTGAACTCAAGTTACAGACAGTTGTGAACAGCCATGTGGGTGCTGAGAATTGAACCCAGGTCCTTTGGAAGAACAGCCAGTATTCTTAACCACTGAGCCATCTCTGCAGCTCCAGTTTGATGGCTTTTAACAAATACATATACCTATGATTAACACACAATTATAAGTAGAGGAATTTTGTTGCTTCTCAAAGTTCCCCTTCCTCAGAGGCAACCATTGTTCTAACTTATGTGACTGCAGTTTAGTTTCACCTCTTGTAGATGGTATTTTAAAATACAGGGCTAGGAGAGGTCACCGAGGATGTAAATGCAGATGGAGAAAAAAAAAAAAAAAGAGAGAGAGTGACCAGGGAGCCAAGCTGGGAATCCACAATGGGGCTGAGGAGTGGTGGCCTGTGGGAGGATAAAAAGTTACATCAAGTAGAGAGAGTCCTGGGAAGCCAGTGGGAACAGTGTTTAAGAGGGAGGAATGACAGCCATGCCAAAGGCTGCAGGTGATGTGAGGAATGATTAAAATTAGGCTAGAGGCACAGAAAGATGTTTTTTGTTTTGTTTTGTTTTGTATTCTCCATGAAAGTTAATTTAGTGGAGTGGTGAGGCTGCAGTGTTTGATGTATTTGAGTGACTGGAGTTAATGGTTTTGAGAAATGGTCCAGTAACTAGGAAGAAGGGGTTGGGTGTTTTTGTTTAATTAGCAGCGCTGTGTACTGCTGAGACTATTTGAAAGAAGAAAGGCCAGGCGGTGGTGGCACACACCTTTAATCCCAGCAGTTGGGAGGCAGAGGCAATTGGATCTCTGTGAGTTCTAGGCCAGCCTGGTCTACAAAGCAAGTCCAGGACAGTCAAGGCTACACAAAGAAACCCTGTGTCAAAAAACAAAACAAAACAAAACAACAACAACAACAACAAGCAGAAGCATGGTGTCTCTGACTTTGGCGTAAGGGGGGCAGGATCTTTGTGTACAAGGGAGTAACTAGTCTGAGAGGTTCTTCCCTAATACTAGGAGCAAAGGCAGGAAGCTGTTCAGGTGAGAGCAACAAAACTCCTTGTTTTTGTTGTTGTTGTTTTTAGACAGGGTTTCTCTTTGTAGCCTCGGCTGTCCACTTTACAGATCAAGCTGGCCTCTAACTCACAGAGCTCTGCCTTCCTCTGTCTCCCAGAGTGCTGGGATTACAGGCATGCTCCACCACACCCAGCTAAAACGTCTCCAGGATTTCCATTTTCCTGTGACACACAGAGCTAGAGAGGAGGTGTTGTCAGGCTGAAGTGAATACTGGTCTGAGTGCAAAGAGCTAGTACACATTTACCTCACACATAATGCTCCTGAAAACACGTTCAGTAAGTTACTCATGCCTCCTCAGCCTGGTTCTCTGTGGAGCCAGTAGGAGCCTGTCTTGTAAGCTCAAGAGGACAGCCCACAGCACTGTTAAAAAGGGACCATTCCTTTCTCAAGTGTGGCTGTAAAACTGTTATAGATTACATGTAGCAAGTTAATTGTAACATTGAAAATACCACCTTAGTCCTCTTGCAGTGAGTGTGTTTGATTGTGTGCAGTCACTGTTGTATTGCTGTGAGGAGACACCTAGCCTAAGGCAACTCTTACAAAAGGAAGCATGTACTTGGGGGCTGGCTTACAGCTTCAGAGGGTTAGTCCGTTATCATCATGGCAGGTGCTGGAGAAGTAGCTAAGAGTGAGTTTTACAACCTGAACTAGACAGCAGATGGTGTGTGTGTGTGTGTGTGTGTGTGTGTGTGTGTGTACGTGTGTGTACTGATGAATGGTGATGAATGAACAGACAGATCCAGGGAATGATGTGGTCTTTTGAAACTTCAGAGACCACCCCCAGTGACCCACCTCCAACAAGGCCACACCTCCTAATTCTTCCCAAACAGTTTCACTAACTGGGAACCAAGCATGAGTTTATGGGGGCCATTCAAATTTAGACCACCACAGATAGGCTAAGTGTGTTTGTATGCCCAGAATCCAGATTTAGGCATCATGTATTTGTCTGCTAGCCCTGACCCCAATCCCAGTTCTGCTTTCTGTGGTTTTAGTTACTTAGGGTCAGTCTTGGTCTGACAATTTTAAGTGCATAAAACTTAGGAATAAACAACTTGTCAATTTAAATAATCTATTATAGGATTCTATGATGAAAAATTTTAATTTTTAACTGTTTTATTTTATAAGTTAAAATTTGCCATCATTATGTATGTGTAGGAAAAATAGGATGTCCATGCATCACTTAACCATTTGAGACACAGCCTCAGAATTCTGTCTGGCGGTTTTGTCATAGAGAGTATAATCATAGGAAGCGCTGGCACAAGCTAAGGTGGTTATGATGGCACTAGTTTGTGCAGTTTTATGGAGAGCACTGTACATGTAGCCAGTTTTTGGCTGGAAGTGGCTATAAAAAGTATATTTGCAGGGGTTGGTACTTTCTGGGGCCTTGGAACCTGTCCCCTATAGAGAGGGCACTTTGTCATCTTACTCATTTCACTAACTCCGTACATTCAATTGATGAATTTACCTCGGCAGCCTGCTAATAAGTTGATGTAGTTGTAAAATGTTGTAAAGTAACCATTGCAGAATTCTATTGATTTCTCTTGATTTAATTTGACATTGTTGAAGAATTGAATGGGGTTGAACCTGTTGATTTCAGAATTTAAAATCTGAGATTGACTTATATAAAACTTCAAGTGTAGACAGTTTCTAGTATTTGTGGACTGATGAAGTTTGATGGTCCTCATGCACCTGCCATGCAGTTACCACCTTGATGGAGTTCAGGTGAATTTAGAGAGCCAAATGATCCTCGTGAAGATGTGGAACTGCCTCGATTCAGTGATGAATAAGGGCTGACGATTTTGATTTGATATGGTTTATTATTTTATTTACTAATTCATGCAGCGAGTTTTATTGAGTGTGTGATGTGCTCATCAGTGTCTCAATTGGTGTAGACTCCAGCCCTGGGGTTTAGCTAGCTTTATGACTTAGGTCTAACCAGAGGCTTTGAAGCTGATTTTCATGTTGACAGAATTGGCAGTACTACAGGCCTGCTACAAAGAGTTAATAAGCTGTATTGTCATGCACAATGGATGCTACGTCTTTGTTTCTGTTTTTGTTCTCAAAATGTTGTGCTGGGTGCCATTGGAAAGTGTAAAAGGACTTTGCCCTTAAAGATCTAGAATTTTAAAATCATAGTGGTAGCACCATTAGAGAACTCTGAGGTTTTCTAGATTAACACATTCAGAGGTGTAAAGTGTCCAGTGTCACATCAGTGGCTTCTGCTGCAGCCTGGGGGCCCCAATGGTGAGTGGTCTTCTTAGGAAGGCTGCGCAGTTGTAGTGGTTCTTTCCTTCTGAAACGACAGTCTTGCTGTTGCGTGGCTCACTGTGCTTCCTGCCCTTGCCGTGTCCACGCCTCAAGTGTGTGTGAGGCTTTCTGTATACATCAACCCTAACCTGTCTCTCCACATGCCTCTTCAAGATCCAGAGGAAGACTGTAGCAAAGGTGGACAAACTGTCTTCTGTACATAGTGACAAAGATGTTTTTATCCTTTTTTGTCTCAGCCCAGGAGTTAAAGTCACTGTTTGAAAAAAAAACCCTCAAAGAGAAGCCTCCAAGTTCGGGCAAGCAGTCCATATTGTCTGTACGCCTGGAGCAGTGCCCTCTGCAGCTGAATAACCCTTTTAACGAGTACTCCAAGTTTGATGGCAAGGTAAGTTTAAAAGTAAAGAGGCTTGTGTCCCTTTAAGATTGAGGGAGTAGTTGTTGTAGTCTTCGTTGTCGTCGTCGTCATCATCATCATCATACTTAGGTTTCAAAAGTGCCTCGTGCCTCAGTATTGTAGAACACCACACTTCCTAAGACCATAGAGATATAAAAAGGTAGGAATATGGACTCGTTTCCATAGTAATATTTAGGAAGATTAACACATAAGTCTTGCACACCTTTTCATTCTTTCCTTCTCTGTACGTATAGTCCAGGACTGCTTTAATTCTCCTAGATACACATTTTCCCCACATGTAAAGCAAGCTGAGTGTGACAGCACACACCTGTAATTCTAACACTCAGTACGCCAAAGCAGAAGGCTGGTGAGTTTGACTCCAGCCTGAGCTACATTGCAAGAACTTGTCTTCAAAACCAACCCCCCCCACACACACACACAGAGTCTGTGCATACATGGATGAGTCTGTATTGATAGAAGCAAAGGGAGGGCTGTATGTTCCTATTTATTCACCTGTTTCATGTCTGTGTACAGTTTTGGGCTGGGTGGACTGATGAAGAGTGTGCTGGGAAAGCCTTGGACGTGGCTCTGGAGGTGGTTTGCATTGTCCTGCTACAACTGCAGAAATAGTGAGGTCTTTGCTTCAGAATTCTAGACCATCCCATTTTGGTCTTTCATTATCAGGGGATCTTGTTGGATACTTACAGGGAGGGTAACTTTTATTTATGTATTTTTTTCTTCTCATTTGTAGTAACAGTTTGCTGCTATAAAATTAAATTGTTTATTTTCCTTTTAGAAAAATGGCCACTGTTTCAGGAGGAGCCTGGTGCTGTTCTGAGCCTCAGTTCTGAGCTGATCAAGGCTTTTTAAGGGATATAGTTGAAATTTTAATTTATTGCCACTGTGTTTGCTGCCTCCCAGTGGTGTGGGGTGCAGAGTGATAGTCTGCTGCCTGGAGGGGTCATGTGCGATTTGTCTTATTTCCACACCATTGCAATTAATAAATGGCAATGCTTTGCTCATGTTTACATTTTTCTTACTCACTAATTCTGTCAGTTATTTGAGCAAAGAGATCTTTTTTTCTGGGAACATCTTCCCTTGTTCAGCACACATGGGCAGTAAGGCTGTTTGTTGCTGTCTGTGTGGTTGAAGAACAGAGACCAGAAACAAAGTCACTTTTAGGTGGCATTGCTCTGAGCTTCTGTTTAGCTGACCCATAATACCCAAGGATGTGCAGTGTGGGGAAAAGAAGGAAGGTTCCCCAGGGCCCTGTGTCCAGCTGCACTGCAGAGAATTCATTTGAGTGGGTGAGAAGCTGTCTGCGTTGGGACCCTGCTCAAACTTATTTGCCGCCCAGCTGGTAGAGGTCATTGTTTGGATGAGGAATGGGTAGAATAACTTGTGAGACTCCATACCCACAGACTGGCTGAATAACTTGTAAGGCTCCATGCCCACAGACTGGCTGAATAACTTGTGAGGCTCCATGCCCACAGACTGGCTGAATAACTTGTGAGACTCCATGCCCACAGACTGGCTGAATAACTTGTGAGGCTCCATGCCCACAGACTGGCTGAATAACTTGTGAGGCTCCATGCCCACAGACTGGCTGAATAACTTGTGAGGCTCCATGCCCACAGACTGGCTGAATAACTTGTGAGGCTCCATGCCCACAGACTGGCTGAATAACTTGTGAGGCTCCATGCCCACAGACTGGCTGAATAACTTGTGAGGCTCCATGCCCACAGACTGGCTGAATAACTTGTGAGGCTCCATGCCCACAGACTGGCTGAATAACTTGTGTGGCTCCATGCCCACAGACTGGCTGAATAACTTGTGTGGCTCCATGCCCACAGACTGGTGGATACTTTAGAAATGATGCATCCCAGGGTTCCCCGCCTTCCATTAGCTGGGGTTTGGATTCATCAGAGTTGTGAACAGTGCTGAGTACAGGAGCTAACTTCTGAAGTCCAGGGAGACAGTATTTCACACCAGAATTTTTTGTTAGGTGTGTGATTATATTTACATTGCCCTATACTTTGCCATAATGAACCTTTTGATAATCTGTAGAAAGTAAGCATTGATTATGAAGGATTTATATAGCGATAAGTCTATCTTACAATGCCTGCTATTTTATTATTACCCCATATATTACAATGCTAAAATACAACTAAACCCTTGTTCTCATCTATTATTTAATATTGATGCATTTGGCAGATACGTAATGAAAGTGGCTAATATTTGAAGGATATTGTACTGTACATATTAAATCAGTCTTTATCTTCGTGAAATGCATCAATATGATAGTCAATGGCATCTCAATGATTAATAGAGAATTACACTTGAGTCAAGCCTTTTTGTAACCTAGAAATTAAAATGACTATTCAAATAACACCTCAAAATGATCAAATTAGCATTTTGTGATTGCATAATAATGGGATTGTAGTAGTGCTAACAGCGCCATGGCTGCCTCCAAAGTTGAGATCATGTCAACCTCTGGATAATAGAGCCTTTCTGTGCAAGTCGACTTTAATCATTTCCAGATTGATTCTTCCTATAAATCATCTGACATTCAGCACTAAATTTTTGTTACTGTTGTAACTTAAAATTATTTTATTTTTATTCAGCTCATATTTAAGAAATAAAATGAGTGTTCTGTCTTAATTATTCATCATCTTGTTATTGGGACTTCATGTTTTTGCCACAAATGGAAGGATTTTCTATGTATTTAATACTATATATGAATATGCAAATAAATACCATGTATAATTACATGTATATACATATGTATTTGTAAATAATTTTTAAAGCCACTAAAACATATACAATGTTTTGTTTTCTTTTTACAAATATTCATGATGCTCTCCTTGGGAACAGTGCCTGCCTTATTTACATAATTAACTGAGTAGTTTAGGTCTCCTGGGCAAATGGTACATAATCGGGGAGAGAAGGGACAGGAAGAGTTTGGGGTCTAATTAAATATGCTAAAAAACTACTTAATTATGTATTTCCTCAAGAGACCAGTAGCTGTGCCATCCTGAAGATGCTGCTGTGCTGGCTTTGAGGAAAAGGTTTGTTTCGGGTGTGGGGCTAGAATCTCATGGTACTTAGGCAAGCATATCTGGTGTCTTTACAGCTCTGCAGATGGGGGTTGTTGGTTTTAGTGAATCTAAGGATGAGCACTTCTTAGCATTTTTCCTAAATTAAAGCAAGGATTTTCAAATAGTTTTTGGCTCCTGTAGTTGGCTGATTACTTATAAAAACCATTTTTGTGGTCAATATATTTTTAGAGCATAGAATTGGGAGGACTGTACTTAGTTATAGTTTTTGACAGTTTGGAGGGAGGGACATGCCAAGCTTCTAGTGTTTATATTATATATTTGGCAAATAGATGCTGCTGCCTGTGACTTGGCTTGGATCTGTAGATCAAGTCTGCTTACCAAGCAGTTGAGAGACGTTCAAGGCACACTTCAAGGAGCTGTAGGTGACTCTTGGTCTGATGAGTCACAATCTAGCTCGGCATCCACATGAATTCTTTGTTTGTTTGTTAGTGGGTATGTAAGGGTAGGAGGGGTAGTCTTTTCTGAGGATAGACTGGGCCTCATACGTGCTAGAGAGGCACTCTGCCACTGCGCTGTAGCCCTAGCTGCTGTTGGAGACAACCTGTGAGAAACCTCCTTGATAAAACATAACCTCTGCTGTGGGTGGAGATCAGAAACTTTGTGCTCCAGTTCTAATCTCACTGTGTGAAGGGTGTGAGCTATGTATGCTTGGAGATGCTTGAAGATGTTGAGGGTGGTCTCTGGGAGAGGCACTGGGTTGTCCTGGAGATGCTGTGTCATGTCCCCCCCACCTCGTTAGAGGTTGAACCCAAAGACTTTTACATAGGTAGGCCCAGTAAATGTTCAACCAAGAGGCTACATTCCAAGCCCCAACTTTATGTTTAGAGAAGTGGATCTAAGCCAGGTGGTGTGGCCATGCTCCTTCAATACTACTGGCACTCAGGAGATAGAGGCAGAGACAGATACTCACCCTGGCAGTTCTGAGCACCATTCTGGTAGTACTTTAGGCATAGGAAGAGCAAGATGTGTGTGTGTGTGTGTGTGTGTGTGTGTGTGTGTGTGTGTGTGTGTGTCTACTCATTTATTTGGAAGGTTATGGCTACTAAAAGTCAGTTGGAAAGATAGTTGGGTATTACTAATTGCTTAATAGTTGTAATAAAACATTATATATCCTACCTACTGTGACATAGCTAACTACTGTTCCCTAAATGTAAGGGGGTGTTGTTTGCCTTGACAAAGGCCTGAAAAAGCAAAAAGGCTTGATTTTCACCAACAGCTGTGACTTTGATTGTGTTAACTTGTTAAAAAGTAGCCACTTCTTGGGTAGAAATTGTTTTACCGGGAAACTGCAGGGCGTGGGGGAGGGGATAATTCATGAGTGCTAATTGCTTGGCTGTTAATTTTCATAAGTGTTGATAGAAGCAGTTCCTTAAATTAAACTTTGTTTAAAATGTATCAGGGGAAATATTCCACAATGTCGAGCCTGAAGTGAAAATTAATATGAATGCCGTGGCAATTAACACATACTGGTTAATAGCTTTTAGCAGCATTTTGGGATGATAGTCCTTAAATACATTTTTGCATGCTGCTCTTGTTTCAGCATTGTTCTAGTTGGATGTCTGGATAATTATGAACAAATGTTTCCTATAATCATTGGCATTAAATAGCTCTCTTCAAAGAAAGTCACTTGAAACTTTTACAGAAAAGAATGATGTCACAAAGAAATGTTATACACTTAGAAAAGGTCAATGAATTGAAATCATGTTTTAAACAAACAGCTGGGCCAGACAGGTGGCTTAATGGTTAGTGATTAAGAGCACTGGCTGCTCTTGATGAGGACCTGAGGACCCAGGTTCGATTCTTAGTGCCCATATGGCAGCTTACAACCGTCTGTAACTCCAGACAGAAAACAAAAAACAAAACAAAACAAACAAAAAAAAAACAGCCATAGAATTAAGTGCTCTACATCTGAAGTTGGAATTTTGCTATTATCATGGGAATGGGCCCTTCTAATACATGATGTTACTTTAGCTTCAGAATATTTTCTATAGTCATGGTATTTTGGGTTTTTAGAGTTGGCTGTCTTTCCTTCCAGTAGTGGCCTTCCCTTTCCTCCATCTGCTCAAATGGTCTGCCCACCCTCCCTTTCCTACCCCCAGGGAAACAGAGTAGCTAAGAATGAAGTTGGCTGCCTTTTAATTCTTTTCACACACACACATCCCTACACCTCTTTTAATAAGGGGTCTCCTGAGGTTAACAGTCAGTTCCTAATAAGAGACAAATACAGGGTGCTTTGTTTAGGAGATGTCTTGCTCTTTCGTTGACTTTATCCTGCACACTTACTTACTTATTTACTTACTTTGTTTATTTTTGAGGCATGGTTTCTCTCCCTGGCTGTCCTGGAACTCACTCTGTAGACCACACTGGCCTTAAACTCACAGAGAATTCACCTGTCTCTGCCTACCACGTGCTGGGACTAAAGGCATGTGCTACTACACCTATCTTTACATACATTTAAAAGAAGAAGAAGAAGAAGAAGAAGAAGAAGAAGAAGGAGAAGAAGAAGAAGAAGAAGAAGAAGAAAACACCAACATAATATCAGTGGTTACTCACTTGGCGACTTAATTTTTGTGACTGTATCTTACCAGCCTTGCTTCTCAGAGACCAAAATTTGTTAGTCCATTATTAAAAGGTGTCAGCTACTCACTACCTTTCCCATTTAATAGTGTACTCACAGGATAGAATTGTCAGCTTCATTAGTTATCTTTTATTTTATTTTTTGGTGTTTCAAGACAGGGTTTTTCTGTGCAGCCCAGGCTGGCCTTGAGCTCACATAGATCCTCCTGCCTCTGCCTCCTGAGTGATGGCGTTAAAGGTGTGTGCCACCAACATCTAGCTTATTAGTCAGTTTTCAGTGAGATACTTTCCCTTTATCACCTCCCAAGTTCTGGGTGTACAGGCATGAGCCTTATACTTGTGTTCATGTTCATAAGACAAAGTTAATGATAGATTGAAGTATTGTGGGGATTCAGTAGAGAGGATGTGTGCCTAGTAAAGTGCCTGGCCATGGTCAGTGCTGAGAGATGTTTAGATTGCTTCCCTTCCCTTCATTTGCTTTCTGTGGAGAGTCCTAGTGCATAGCAGACAGAGACAGGGTAGTGGTGAACACATAGCTCATCTGCGGGGCTTCTTCCCTTGGAAGAGTCATAGTACAGGCTCCAGTGGGGAGGCGTATTATTTCTGTAGGGATGTCTGAAGTAAAGGGCAAAGACAGGTTTGAGCAGAGGGTATGAGGAACTGGAAGAGAAGGAGGCTGTGTGATTGGAACCCAAGGTTGAGGCAGAGCTGGTGTGAGCTGAGGCTGCTGAGGCAGGCAGTGGATGGCTGAGAGAACTGTTCTCTTTAACCTAGGAGTACTGAGAACCTTGAACAAGTTCAGATGGAGCCATGAATTAAGCTGATTTGTACATGTGTCTTTGGTGCTGTTGGTTTGTTTTTTAAAGATTTATTATGTATATAGTGCTCTGCCTGCATGTACACTTGTAGGCCAGAAGAGGGCACCAGATCACATTATAGATGGTTGCTACCATGTGGTTGCTGGGAATTGAACTCAGGACACCTGGAAGAGCAGACACTGTTCTTAACCTCTGAGCCATCTCTCCAGCCTGGAGGGTTGTTTTGTTAAACCTACATGCCAAGCAAGTGTTTGCCACTAAGCCTTTTCCCACAGCCCTTCGAATTTGTGTATTCAGATGGTCACTAGGAGTGTGCCGACTAGAGTGTAACTATAGCAGGGTGTGGGGGGACAGAGATCAAGAAAATTTCATCCTGGTGAGAGATGAATGGATTTAACTGATGATGGAATTGGAGTAGATGTATTCAAGTGATAACTGGTATATAAAAAGCATTAGACTTGCTGGGGAGTGGTAGTGCACATTTTTAATCCCAGCACTCAGGAGGCAAAGGCAGGTGGATTTCTTGAGTTCGAGGCCAGCCTGGTCTACAGAGTGAGTTCTAGGACAGCCAGAACTATATAGACAAACCTAGTCTTGAACAACCCAAAAAAAAAAAAAAAAAAAAGGAAAAAGGTTAGACTTGATGATTGTTGGTGTATAGGGAGATTGTGCAGTATCATGTAAGAAAATATGTTAATACGGGGGCTGGAGAGATGGCTCAGAGGTTAAGAGCACTGGCTGTTCTTCCAAAGGTCCTCAGTTCAATTCCCAGCAACTGCATGATGGCTCACAACCATCTATAATGAGATCTGGTGCTCTCTTCTGGCGTTCAGGTGTGCATGCAGGCAGAATATTGTATACATAATAAATAAACCTTAAAAAAAAAAAGAAAATATGTTGATAGTAATTCTTGGACTGTAGTCAAGAAATCAGGCATGGGTACGTTTCTGGTCTAACACAGTTGCTGTTGAAGCACCGCCTTTCTTTAGCTATTCACGGGGTTAGTAGAGGAAGCCTGCCTGATGTATTCTTAGCCCTGAGGTACCATGGAAAGCCCAGGAAACAGCCCTTACTTGTATTAGTGCTGCAGCGGCTGGTGGCATCTTTAACCACACCTTGCTCAGCATGAGCTGCTCTAGGGCCCGACTTACTCATGTGAACGTACTGATACCAGCTTCAGATCCCCAGCCAGAGCAGCATCCAGAGACCTCAGTCATTGTCCCTTTTGTCATGGTGGTCCAGGTGGTCTTGAATGTACTGGTTCAGGTGATGCTGCGTCTTCAGCTTCCTGCATGCACATTAGTTAGTGCTGATTAGGTTTAATTATTTTTTGAGATCATAATATAGTCACATCATTTTCTATTTCCTTAATTTTCTTTCTTAATGCTATTCATGTTAGCAAAAGTTGCATTCCAGAGCCAAAAGACTAATGTGTTGATAGGAGTACAACTATGGAGCCAAAGACATGTTAGCAGTGACTGTGACATTCTCTCTCTGGGGTCTCTACATGCCATTTCTCACCTGTGAGCATTGGCTTTCTTATGTTCGATAAGGAGAATTGGCCTAGAAGGTTCTGTAGTTCCATGGTAATGGACAATAGAGGGGTGTAAAGGGCTGTAAATGAAAAGGCTTGAGCTCTTGAACAGTTGGCATGCATGTGCATGTGCTTGTGCGCTGTGGCCCAGGGTTGTTACCTCGCTTTACAGGTGAGGACACAGGCAGAGACAGGGTACTCACTAGTAGGTGGCAGAGCTGGAATGAGCTTTGCTTTCTTCACTCCAGTGCCATAGCTGTCTGTGCTGTACTCTTTTCTTCATTGTTATGAAGGGTGGGGAAGGTTTATAGTTGAAGATTTTCAAAATTTAAGAGCAAGTTTTCTCTTTGCCAGTGAACTAGAAATCTGACAGACCAGTTTAGATCTTATTACCAGTTGTATGGTTGGATTAAGTTGTTGTCTCTTGAAAGTTTCAGTGTAAGGGAATAATGAAGATGAGGGCTGGGCTTGGGGGTGCCTCCCGTGTAGACTGCACTGCATACCTCACAGAGTTTGTCTCTCCCCACTCTCTTCCTGCTATACAGAGTGGACTTACCCTTACTCCCCACGCACCCACCTGCCCATGTTAGCAATGGCTTACCACACAGCCACCCTGGATTGGTTCAGTTTAAGCCTTGCATACCAGCTTTGCAGATAGATGTAGCTAACCCCCTGGAGGAACTTGAAGGTAACGGGGCCAGCAAGTAACGGAGCTTCCTCCAGCCCCCATTCTGGGGATGGGAGTCAGAACCTTGAGCGTGTTAATGTTAAGCAAGTACTCTACCACTGCGCTTCATCCCCAGCCTAGAAACCTGCCTTTACCCTCAGGATTATACTCATTGCTGGGGACCCTGAGAGTTGGCTTGTGACTTCAAGTACGTCATACTGAGAGAAGACTAGCCCCAGGAACATGTGTAACATGATGAGCTGTGTAATAGAGACAGATGTGGAGGAATCTCTGGGTGTGAGGACAGCAGGTACAGGCCTCTGCTCTGTCTAGCCTCTTATCCTCAGTTGTTGGAATTTCTGTTGTCTGATTCCTAGAGAGCAGAGGTTCGGTTTTGTTCACTCATGTAATGAAGCCCACAGTATCATTATCCACACATAAATGTGGAAACTTTTAAATGGCAGTGGTAAATTTCAGATGCTGTTGCAGCTCCACGGCAGGACCTGAGAGCTGTGTTTCGTTCATGTTTTTGTTCTTCTGTTACGCTGATGTTTAACACCTAGACAGAGATGCATGTAAGAAAGTAAGTTTAGAGAAATTGCAAAATATGCTACTATGCAACCAAAGATTAAATTGATTTGTTATATGAGCATTTAGCTACAATTCATTTTAATTGTCTGTATGAAGTTAAAAAGTATTAGTGTCAGATAAAGATTCATCGCCAGTGCGTGATTTGAGGCTGGTGCTGGAGCGTGCAGGCGTGTGCTCTGCAGATGTTTGTGTAAGGCGCTGTCTTTCCTGACAGCAGTTAAAAAGTATGGCTATAGTAATCAAATTGTGCTGCAGCGACTCTGAGGCTAGGGCCAGATTGAATTAAAATAGATATAAGATTTATGAATAGCAATAGCTGTGATAAAATTTCACTGCCTTCTTCAACAGGAAGGACTTTCCACAGTGGAAAGAAGAAAATCTAATAACCACTTTCCTAAAACTGTGCTTTCGCTGACTTTCATTTTCCCTTCCTAATTACAGCATCAAAACAATAACTTGCAAGGGCATTTTCTGCTCTTTTCTCTCTTTGGCCATAGTAACTTTTCCTTTTCTCCCCCATTGTATTAAATACATAGCATTAAAACAAGTGTTTTGATGTAATACTGTTTTAGTTTAGAAGCACAGTTCCTCTAAAGCAGCCCGATTAAGAAGGGTGGTGGTTTAGCCTTATTTAAAGG
>NC_140491.1:72839002-73044002 GCF_964271855.1 Acomys minous
AACTGAGATGCAAACAATGTGGGAAATATTTCATCAATGAAACATTTTCAGTATTGGTTATGATATTTCATTTATTGAAATATTCAGATTATGATGCATATTTATAAGCATAGTGTCATTTTAGCGGCTCCCATACTCTCCTGGCACAATTGATCATTCCTGGTGGTTTATTGTAGAGTTAGGGACATCTGGGCAGCACGGCGGCACACCATGACGTGTGCTGTTGAGTCCACAGCTCCCCCTGGGCTGGATGTCAGCGGTCTTTGTGGCACCCTCTTCTGTGATGGGCACCTAGATATCTGACAGGAAGATGGGCAGGGTCACAAGGCATGGCAATTAAGCTGTTCTGGTAAATTGTTTTTACCAACTTGTTCTCACTTGTGAGACCAGTTGATAAATTATATCTCTGAAAATGACCTCTCTGCAGCCAAGGCTATTTACTGCAGTGTTAATGGAAGAAATCCCACTGTTGTATGAAGTACGTGTGATTTTGCCCATTACTTTCCAACAAAAGTGAAGGCACAGAAAATACTTGTAATCTTCAAATACTCTATCTTGCAGGAATTAATATTAAGAATATTCCAGTATAGCGATGGATTAAATTAAAATATCTGGGGAAAGGAACAAGATAGAGTTTAGTAAGTCATTCATAAAACCGAAGGATATTTCAATTTCTTGAAAAATTGGATTTTTGTTTTGTTTTTTCAAGACAGGGTTTCTTTGTGTAGTCTTTGCTGTCCTGTAACTTACGCTGTAGACCAGGCTGCTGTTGAACTCAGAGATTCCCCCTGCCTCTGCTTCCCAAGTGCTGAGATTAAAGGTGTGCACCACCACTGACTGCCTGGTTAAGTTATGTTTTAAATGGGATATTTGCTTTATTTTTTGAGACTGAGTTTTACTATACAGCTCTAGGCAGCCTGGAATGGACTGTGTAGACCAGGATGGCCTCAAGCTCTAGAGATCCGCCTCCCTCTGCCTCCCAAGTGCTGGGATTAAAGGCATGTGTACACAGCCAACAGTGAGGTTTGTTTTGTGAAAGTCCGTAGTTCACTGTCAAATCAGCAGTTTCATATGTAAACCAGAAATCTTGGCCATAATTAATACAGGCAGCGTTCATCTTACACAGGTTCCATAGTAGCTGAAACCTGTCTGCCCTGTTTATTTATGTGGGAGGGTATCTTTATTGAGCACGTGACAAGGAGGCGGCGTGTGGATGGTGAATGGAGCACTGCCTGCCTGTCTAGCTTTCACTTGTCATCTTCACGGCGGTCTGGGTAAAGGACTCATTGCCACTTTGCTATGACAGCTGGAGCCTCAGAGCCCAGGACCTGTGACAGAGAGCTGAGTGTTTAGTACTTTCTCAATCACCATTTTATCCAAGGCTCCAGACAACCTTGTTAGGGTGAGGGTACAAGGATGCATTGCTGTATGACACTGCATTGACTGCAACACTCTTAGTCCCACTGTGCATCTTTAGGTCCCTTGTCGAAGGACAGCTTGTATCAGAATCCAGACCACTGCGTGACCAGAAGGGGGTCCTCTTTCCTGAGAAGGCTTCCTCACAGTTAAGTTACTCTTGAACTTACTTTGATTATGGTGTCAGGTGTGAGAGGAGGTTGACGAGAAGGATTTCACAGCAGAGCAACTTTCTTATTATATTGACAATTACACAACAGTATGTTTTTCTCTGCAGTGTAATTTATTATTTCCTTCTGGTTTGTTCACAGTTAGATATTCAATGTTTGTTAACTAAGTAAAACATTCGTGGGATTTGTACTAAAGTTGAAAAAAATTATGCTATACTTTAAGGAACATTGGTCATAGAATAGACGTCTATGGCCTAAACTTGCCTTTATGACTCTAAATAATCCCTAATATTTCTCTCTTTAAGTGAGAGAAAATAGAAGCGTAGAGATGCTCAGTCAGTGAAGTGTTTGCTGTACCAGCCTTTGGACCTGAGTGTGGATTCCTGACACCTGTGCAAAGCAGGGCACAGCAGTGCACATCACAGTATTCCCAGTATTCCCAGCGCTGGAGAGGCAGGGACATTAGGATCCCTGCAGGCCACTGTCCAGGTGGCCTGGCCAAATCAGGGAGCTCCAGGTCAGTGAGAGGCCCTGTCTCCAAAAAATAAAGTGGGGAAGACACCCAACATCCACTTCTTGCCTCCACATATGCGGATGCACATCCATACATATGTCACACACTTACGTGAACACATACACATGTATACATGCACACTACACATACAAACACACACACAGAGTAATTCGAGACAACAAGTTCTTTGCAGGGCTATTATGGGGCTCTAATAAAAAATTTAAAAATGTCAACATGCATTAGAAATTTGAAACATCAAATAAACACGTGGAATCTAGACATTTTAAGCCCCACCTGCACAAGCCAATATTATTGATAGTAATAATGATAATAGTTGTTATTTAATGCTCATGGCTTTTAATTTAAGAGCATCTGAAACACGATGCCTTGTTTCCCAGAATGACCTTGAAGCTCTTGATAAGAAGTGGTTATCCTGACTCTAAAGTTTGTTCCAAATATTACCTAAAAATTATTGATCCTTAGGTGGTATTCAATGTCAGCTGAGTAAACAGGTATATAATCCACTAAATATTTATTATTTCCAGTTGTATATGATAGTTTCACGTGGTTTGCTTATATAGACATGGGTACTATTAAGGGCTATGGCCAGTCACCTGAGAGAAAAGGCTCATTTGTTCTAGCCATTTGGGGTGTTGTTTTTCAGCCTTTCAAAACTCCTCTTAAACAACCTAAGAATCATACTTTAAAGGTGTATATCTACATAGCCTAAGTCTTATAGGAATCAATTACAATTCAATTACCTGAAAATTTACCAAAACCTTTTTTTAAATAACAAGTCATTTTGCTATGCTCAATCCATATAATGAGCACACAGTAGGTCCCCAGCAGTGTAGGTTACATAAATCATGTGCTTCATCAATTTCCAACCTCAGTCTCCTCGCCTGTGTAACTGGTCAAACTGTACATGACAGGTTGTTTGAAAAGCCACAAATGAAGTACTGTATGGAAAATATTTAGTAGTCCCTAACTCCAAATTCATGCTTTTCTTCTTGCTTTAAAGATTTGTTTCATTTTAAGATCTATCTATTTATTGCATCTAGTGTTCTGGCCTGGCTTGCAGGCCAGAAGAGGGCACCAGACCTCATTATAGATGGTTGTGAGCCACATGCGGTTGCCGAGACTTGAACTCAGGACCTTTGGAAGAGCAGCTGGTGCTCCTAACCTCTGAGCCATCTCTCCAGCCTGGTTTATTTTATTTTAATCACGTGTATGTTTCTGTGTCTCTGTGTGGGTATGTGCACGTGAGTAGGTGTTCTTGGTAGCCTGAAGAGGGTTTGATCTTTTGGAATCATAGGCGGCTGGGAACCAGAGGAGCAAGGTGTTTGCTATGAGACCCTGTCTCCTAATCATGTCACAAGTTACATCACAGAGTCTGAACATGGGCAACAACAGTAGACGTGACGGAGTGGAGGGCTAAGGACCCACAGGCCTCCATTCTACACAAAGAGCTCCTGGTACCCAAGGAACGCTGGTAGCCAGAGCAACAGTCTTCCCCAAGGAAGAGCACACCAATTGGCTACCCAAGGCCGAATGCTCAAATGCCAAAATATATGTGTGAAATCAAACATGCAAGTATATACAGACTAAGCAGGTTATATTTAGGAATATGTATGCATATACACATATGAACGTAGTAACTATTAATGAACAACTAGGGCACGAATTTGAAAGAGAGCAAAGAGGGGCAGTTTTGGAGGGAGCGAGGGAAAGGGGGAAATGATGTGGTCGCATAATCATCCTCCGAATAAAAGAAATAATTGAAAAAGAGAGCTAATCAAGAATAAAGTCAGAAGGAGTCACTCCACTTGTCTGTTTTCTATTCTTTTTAAATATTTATTTATTATATATACAGTGTTTTGCCTGCAGGTACATCTGTATGCCATAAGAGGGCACCAGATCTCATTAGGGATGGTTATGAGCCACCATGTGATTGCTGGGAATCGAGCTCAGGACCTTTGGAAGAGAAGCCAGTGCTCTTAACCTCTGAGCCATCTCTCTAGCCCCATTTGTCTGTTTTCTTAAAGACAATACATAAATGAGAACCTTTAAAGGTTTGAAAACATTAAGAAAGCCCTTTGACTCTGAAACATCTAGTAAGACTGAAAGAAGATTTCAACTTTTAGTGACTGTAATGTGACAGACTCATTGTATTTTGTTATCTGGGGGCCAACTGGAGACATCTCATCTCAGATTGCTGTCTGAGACTCGGGATGAATACTCTTCTGAGTCTGCGCGGTGAGCTGCCTTCCGCTCCGGTCTATGCTCTACAGTGCTTCCGGTTCCCAAGAAAAACAACAGACTCTTTTTCTGGGCATGACAAAGCCTTTCAACTTTTAGTTGTAACTAGGACATGAAAAGTGCTTTTCTTAGAGGATTTAGTTCACACAATATTACCCAGATTTGGCAAGGTTCTGATAGAAAATGTCATACTTAACGTTGGTGGTGGTGCCTCGACAGATGGAAATGCTTCAAGGTATTCAGACCGCAGCACTCGGTGAAGGCTTTGACACATCTGGGGCCTATTTTCACACGGGCAGCTCGCTCCTCACAGGTCTCGTGGTGGCTGTATATGGCTCCATCGTAACAGCATTTCTTCAGTATTGGATGCTTGTACTTAGAAGCTGAAAATGGTGGCAACACACGTGTCCTAAACACCAACAGCCATTACGCCTCAGGCTTAAGAATCTCAGGGCTATTTTCTCTGCCATTAAAGGACTCCCTCATCAGATGTGTTTGTGGAAAAAAAAATTTTTTTTAGATCGTTTTAGGCATGAAAATATTAAAGAACTGTTTTCCTCAAGTTAAGGTTATGGCCAATCAAATCATGAATTTGCTTGCGTGAGTGTTTTTGAGGGGTGCGCTAAACCTCCACATCCACCTTTTCTTTCCCCACCCCCTGCATTTTAGGTGGGGAACCTCATGTCTTATTTTCCTTGGTCCTTGGAATGCTCTCCCCGCAGTGGTTTACCGCTGCGTTGAGTTTGTACTGTACCTTTTTCTTCTATTTCCTGTTCCAGGGAACTCGCTGGCTGGAGACTCACATCGTGGGCTTCATCTGTGAGGGAGAGAATGAATGGTGGACGAATCTTCAGGCTCTTACTGTTGTTACGTTGCTGAAAACTAGATCTAGTCCCTGCAGGACCAGCCCTCGTGCTCTCATCAACTTGGAGTTCCTCGTTTGTTTACGTAGCTACTGAACTCATCTCTAATGGTTCTCCCCCACACCCAAAACCATAAGCCTAGGAAGGTCTTCAGTAAGCCAGGCTCCGCAGAGGAGCATACCACATCTATCATGAAGAACACGAGTCTACAAAGGCTAGCGGGCTTCCTCGAGGCTACTTGGCAAGCTGACTCCAGACTCCAGGACAACCTCCTAGCATTAGAGTACCTTGCTCTTCCACTCTGTGTGCCTGGGCGCTTGCTGGCGTGAGAGTTATTTTGTAAGCTTTATCTGTGAGAGAGAGAGGGGCGGGGGGAGCGTGGGTGGGAGAGGAAAGTGAGGAAGACATTAAATCTTTCTTTTAAAAATCCCATGACAGTATTCAGTGCTACATAGCTGTGACCCTCCAACAGTCTGTAACAACTGTGAACTCCCCGGCCCTAACCCACGCAGCACTTCCCTGCCTCTGGCATGGAGCCTCATCTCCTCCTGGGTGTGGTTGGTATCAGCTTCCTTATTGAAACGAATGACTGGGAAAGCCTAACTTTTTATCACTAAGTTTTAAAACGCCAAAGATTACCATGTTCTTCAACTTCAAAGTGTGTGGTTCCGGTTGTTGATGCATCGTCTTTATACTTAGCCTTCACTGTCCATCTACCCTGTCTGTGAGAGCAAATGTTTGAAGTCAGAGAGGGAAGTGAGTAGTTTTAGTCACCAAGAGTCAATCTAGTAATTCCTGTTTTGAGGAACTGAGCATATATGCACACGGTGGCAGACACAGATAGGTGTGCACGCACACACACCCTAAGTAAAAGTTTGAAGGAAAGATTTATAAACAGTAAATAGATGTACCTGTGCAATCCAAAGATAACAAGAATTGCTTAACAATTAGTTTTTCATAATTGCATCTTTTCCTACACATTTTATCTAAATACATCAATTTGGTTTGGAGAACTGACGACAATTTCAGAATTTACTTCAACCAAGAATTTACCAGTTAAATTCACAATACGGTTAAAAAAATGATAATAATACTCCTGGAAAGATGCTGTGCCAGTGATGAAATTCACATCGCATATAAAGCAAAGTCTATTTGCAAACAAAGTATGGCTTCTTTAAAGAGTCAAGTAACCCATTAGGAACCTTCACTCCAAAATATTTAGTGAGCACTATGCTGAGATAAGAAACCAATGACGCATGTGTGGTGGATAGTCCACACCAACTCATATTTTCTACATTTTTCCTAGCAGACAAGTCACTGCCTCTCATTTGGGAAATGTTATGCACTAAGCAGATAGATGGTGTCATCAATGGAGGCGAATGTCATGGTTATTATGATGACTCAGGGCCTTATCTTTAAGAAGTTTATAGTCTAGTGCATGGGGCGGGGGCAAAAATAACTGAATAATGAATAAGACATGGAGATAAAAGGGAAATGCATGAGAAAATATGGAGGTAGAGAGTAAAAAGGATATTACGTCACATCCAGGGATAGTGTTTGTGCAAAGTATTGTCTCCCCATGTCCTAAAGAAGAGGTCTGTAAAGCAGAGTGTCAAGGGCAGGCACGCATTTTGTGCAGTGGACAACAGATGCCAGGCTGCTAAGGCATGTGTCATCACGGTGGGTGCCAATAATCTGCCATGGGACAACTGGCATCAGGCGAAATCTGGGACATAAGAGCAGTAACAACAAACTCTATTCTACAGCACTTGAAGAACTTACACAATTTTAAATCACCCAGATTATTTAACCTCTCAACTTCAGTCCATGGTCTTAGAAGAAATGTTTTTAAGATGAAGTCAATACAAAGCCCCTGAGAGAGGACAGAGGCATGGCTATTCAGTGTTCTCCTGTAAGTTCCGTGGTAGCGTTATAGCTGCCCTTGTCTTTGGCTTCCTGCTCTCTGTTCCTTGAGAGCAGGGGTTGCCCATGCTCGATTTCTATTTGCACCTTCCTCTCTTACTGTGATTTACACACACCAGGGGTGCTCATTTCATCAGATCCTCTATAAACATGGTTTTAAATCCTTACATGTAAGGCCAAATAGAACAAAACTTCCTACACACACACACACACACACACACACACACACACACACACAACTTCAACCACACCCAAACCTCTGTCCTGCCCAGGCATAAGGGCTTGTCAATGGGGCTATAACAAATCCCCACTCTCCTACAGACAGACACTGTTAGGCTCCTTTAGAGAGATGGCTCTTGATGGCTTCATTTAAAAAAGGGGGGAGGGCTACTTAAAGATTTGTTTCTGGTGGTGCATGCCTTTAGTTCCAGCACTCGGGAGGCAGAGGCAGGTGGATCGCTGTGAGTTTCAGGCCAGCCTGGTCTACAAAGTGGGTCCAGGACAGTCAAGGCTACACAGAGAAACCTTGTCTCAAAAAACAAACAAACAAACAAACAAAAAAAGGATTTTGTATTACTCTCATTATCAAAAGAATAAATGGGAAATTTGGCGGACTGAGTGTGTGTGGTGTGTGTGTGTGTGTGTGTGTGTGTGTGTGTGTGTGTGTGTGTGTGGTGTTCTTCAGTATACTGGGTCTTGAGATTTCTGGTAAGTTGGGGCTCTGCTCAGATATCTGGGATTCCCTTTTGTTTTGCCAGGAATTGGGCCTGCCTTCTCCAATCCTTTGGAAGGTTTCACAGGTCCACACCTGTGCTGTCCCTTGTCAGCAGCAGGTGGCTCCACTGACCTACTTCTGCCTTGTCACAGAAGCTCCAGGTGTGTTCTTCAGAAGAGAGCTCATTGGCTGACGTTTTACTTACATGGGATTCGAAGGAATGTTGAAGTCGGGAAAAGAGGCGACTCCAGTTTGATTGTTTCCTTCTACTATGCCAACTTCTGATCCTTCAGGGTCCTTTGGGGAAACAGAAGAAAGACAGGAAGAAAGACCAACCTGTTTTAGGTCATTGTTGTTGTTGTTGTTGTTGTTGTTGTTGTTGTTGTTGTTGAAGAATGTCTGGTACCAGGTAAGGTTTAAAGAATAGAGATTTAGTTTGGCCCCCAGTCCTGGTTGCTAGGGTTGAGAGAAGATGACACTGGGCATGGGAGCTGCCCTGCTTCAACTCTGCGTGGAAAACAAACAAACAAACCCACAAGCACCCACGAATGCAGACTTTGTTCTTATGACGGGCCACTCCGAGAGAAAGCTCCCTCCTAAGAACACAGCCCTACTCACTCAGCAAATCTGTGAGGAAAGTCTCATGGGACCAAGGACATACTTACTATGAAAGTTAAGACCGTTTCCCTAGTGACTGGCGCTAAGGCATCTTCCAGCGAATAGACAGCGACCTTTACTGCGGGGAATAAGTGATATCGTCAAAAACCTTGCTAAACCATGACTATTATGATTGTAGAAACAACAACTCCAGGGTGAAAATGATTTAAAATACATTGAATGGCATTCTCAAAGATTAATAAAATATTATAGTTGAAAACATCTTTAATGAGATAAAATCTCATTAAAAGCTTTATATGATCTACAGATAAAAATACATGTTTAAAAGAAAACTCTTGGTAAACATACACATTACTAAAGATGAGCCCATTTTAAACCAATCCCCTTGAGTTTCTTCTAGTCGATTAGATGGATGACTTTATGAAAATACTTATGTAAAAGTTTTGGAGAACATGTGTATAGTAAAAAATTAGTTATATCCAGCCAGGTGAGGTGGCAGATGCCTTTAATTCCAGCACTTAGGAGGCAGAGGGTGGCAGATCACTGTGAGTACAAGGCCAGCCTTGATTACAAATTGAGTCCAGGACAGTCAAGGCTACACAGAGAAAGCCTGTCTCAAAAAACCAAAAACCCACCAACAAAACAAAGCAAAAGTTACTTATATCTGTAATTAGTCGACCATTTACTGGGAACTTCATAATATCAAAGGAGCGATATCTCCAGTGGGTAGATCTTTTTCTCTCTCTGTTTATGTTTTTCTTGAGACAGTTTCCCTGTGTAGCCCAGGCTGTCAGACTCATACTGTAAACCAGGCTGGCCTCGAACTCACAGTGATGTGCCTGCCTCTGCCTCCGGCTGAGCTGGGATTAAAGATTAAAGGCATGAGCCACCACTCCTGGCTCTAGACCTTTTCTTTCCAAGCTGATGCAGCAGGTGCACTTGGTAAACGATATGATGATTATCATATAGCCCTGTTCTACCTCACAGCATCAGTGTCTAAGGAAACAAGAAGGTATTTACTGTGCACAAGGTTCAAAAACAAATCAAAACAAAACAAACATGGAGCTCCTGGCTGCCCTTCCCGGTCCTTCCCCGAAAGAACCATCAATGAGACAGCCCAGCCTCTTCACACAGGCATCTTGCATGAATCCCTTAGGAGTTCTTTTTCCAACGTGACTAGTTCCTGAAACTAAGAATGTTTTACAAACAAGATTTTACGATAAATCGTTTCCAAATATATATTTGCAATGATGTCTTCTGAATTTCTTGTGAATAAATTCTCTAATGGGGCAGGTAAAATAAAAATCACCAATCATTTGATGTATTTAGCAGTTTCTCTATAAATTAAAAATGAAAATGCTGTTCAAGAGTACAAATGTCATTAGGGTTTGAGTTTCTTTTAAGTGAGGTAGAAACTGTCTTCACTCAGTTTCAGATGTCAAAAGGTCCACAGATTGGGCTGGAAAGATGGCTCAGAGGTTAAGAGCACTGGCTGCTCTCCCAAAGGTCCTGGGTTCAATTCCCAGTACCCAGATGGTGGCTCACAACCATCTATAATGAGATCTGGTGCCTTTTTCTGGCCTGCAGGTAGAAAACACTGTACACATTATAAGTAATTCTTTAAAAACAAAAACAAAAACCTCGCCCGTGGGAGAGGCAGCATATACTCTACCAGGCTCCCTCGGAGTGTACACAGGCCAGTCAACATGAATGAGGAGAGAGCCGTTGCCATAGGTGATCGGCACTTTTTCTGATTTTGAGAAATCCTTTGACATGACTTCCAAATACACATAGGAATATGAGTTTTGTCCTTCAGACAACTGTTCGGCCTGAATCTGTAAACAAGAGTAAAAACCACAGATGGGAAAGAGCGACTGTAAGTTGAGACACATGCTGACCTTCTTAAACAAACAAACATACACACACATGCAAATAAACAAAAGCACTCTAATCTCACCGAGACCAAAATTGAGCTTGTATATTGCATCATTTTTAAGTAGGTACACTGGGCTGGAGATTTTAAAAATCAAAATAGGAGGTAGAGGCAGGCAGATCTCTGAGTTCGAGGCCAGCCTGGTCTAAAAAGCGAGTCTAGGACAGCCAGGGCTACACAGAGAAACCCTGACTCGAAAAACCAAAAATAAATAAATATACAAATAGCCATAAAAACTTAAAAATATTGAAGTTGTGGATTTCGTGGTGTTGGGGATTTGGCTCAATGGTAGAGTGCTTGCCTAGCAAATGCAAGTCCCTGAGTTTTGTCCTCAGGCCTGAAAAAAAGAAAAAGAATTTAAAAACTTATCTAATGTTAACCTTAGGCCTTCTATGTTTCCTTGTTGTTGTTGTTGTTGTTTTTCTTTCCTTATGAATTTCTCACTGTAGAGAAGCCTCAGTTTCTATGCAGCCACAGAGCCCCTGCTGAAGCTTACACTCTCTCAATTGCATAGGTTTCTAGTAGCAGAATTTTTAATAAGATGGATTGCAAGGACTTTTCCAAACAACCTGTATCAAAATGACTCTACATGACACTGGGGTTTGAACCTAGGGCCCTGCATACACCACCTTCTACCACTGAATGTTTCCCGTGCCTGGAAATGTTTGTAACCGAAGAAAAAGCCATTTGCTGAAGCTTGCTCTTCCTGTTGCTGGTTCTCAGTGAGAGCTGCTCCCTGCAGGAAGCTACCATTTCTCTGGGACCTGGAGCTGTGCCTCCATGTTGGAGTTCTGGCTAACCTGAGGCCCAGGCTCCATCCCCCCAGTGCACCATGATCACTGGAAGTCGGGAGGAAGTCATTGGAAGAAAGTAAAAGAGAGCAATGTTTTTATCAGCTGAGGACACTATGCACCTAACCGTAGACTACTGGAGCTTGGACAATGCCAAATGCATTGTGATGGTTCTCTGGTTTAGTGATCATTTCATAGACAAAATGCTTTTTAATTCATCTCCAAATGTTTCCACACTGATACGATTTCATTTTCCAATAAAAAGTTGCTAACATTTACATGCGTTACTCAACAAGTAAACACAATTCTCTGTTTAGACTATTGCTAAGCTCAGGGTGTGACTGAGTGGTCAAGAGCACCCCAGGTTCTGTTCCCAGCACCCTCATCTGACAACTCCCAATCTCCTGTCCCAGAGGATCTGATATCTTCTGGCCTTCTTGGGCACCTGAACACACATGGTACATGTAAACTCATATAGGCACAGCCACATAAATAAAAATAAATAAATCTTTTAGCGAGAGAATGGGGAGCACTGGAGAAATGGCTATGTGGTCAAGAGCACTGGCTACTCTTCTGGAAGACCAGGGTTCAGTCCCTAGCACACAGCTCACAACTGTCTGTAACTCCAGTTTCAGGGGACCTGACACTCTAATCAGACACACATGCAGACAAAACACCAATGCACATAAAATGCAAATAAATAAATCATTGAATATATATATTATTCTGTTCAGCTCAGATTGTTGTCACTTAATGGTTTTCCTCTAATAATTACACAATGGAAAATTGATAGAAATCATCAGATCTGTGCTATCAATATTGCAAATGTACATATTTTACCAAAATATTTCTATACATATTCTAAAAAGAAAGACAAATACATACTGTTAAGATTGTATAGTTTTGGAAATTGTTTTCTGGCGATAAATTAACAGAGCCCGAAGAGTAACTAATGTCTTCATTAGGATAACTTTTCACAGAGATTGTTGCCTCAAGCGCATCAGTGTAGCCATGGGCTTCAACTGAAATGTTCTCTGGCACTCCGACTCGGAAGACTGTTGGTGCTGGACTGACGTATCTGTGGAAACAGGAAAAAGCTGAGCAGATGGGGGACACATTCCTCACTCTGGTTCATGCTCATGTCTTGGCTTCTGTGTTTTCTAAGAGCCATGACTAGAAACTGTACTGATGTTATAAGCTATGACGAATTCAGCCTAGTTTCTGAGGAGAAATAACTTGAAATGAAGCCTTAACAACAGAGCAGGGAATTTGCTATATAGTTTAAAAAAAAAAAATAATACTAAGGTATCTGGCCTATGTAACCTGCAAAGGACCAAATAAGGCCATAATACATTAACAGTTAAATGCCGGTGTAAAAATAAAAACACATACAAAATCCAAGGGTGACTAGAACATGTAAGTGGCGTCGTTTTTCTCCAATGAATAAAGATATCAAATAGATGTTAGTCACTGAATGCCAGCTCTGTCTGCTGCTGTCTTCATGAAGGTAAGACCTTAGTCTTTCCTGTTACCTTTTTGTGGTGAGCTTAATAAAAACACAACTATAAAAACATTAGCATGTAGTGCTCAAGAAATAATGACACTCACGACAGTAGTTGAAAGAACTAGACCTTAGAAATGTGTCACCGTCGTGGGTAGAGGTAAATCAACCACAGGAGGCTCTGTAAACTAAAGGAGGAAGGGAGTCCCTGAGCCAAGGGAGTCCTTAGCTGGCAACTGGCAACACGGAACCAAGTCGTTCCCCGTCCCAGGCTCGGCAGGAATTCACAGGACTCTCTCACTCCTTACAGAAAGTCAGGGATGTCCCCGGTAAAACTATTATCCCTATGCTACATTCAAGCAAAAGGAATGTGATCAAGGCCATGTGCTTTATAAAGTGAACCAGGCAGGACTTTACCCAGGATGCTCCAGTCTCTCTGTTTATGAATGGGGTCAAGGTTGCAAGTCTACAACTGTAGACTCTTCAGTTTTGTTTGGCTTGGAATTGAAGGCAAGCTTTGAAACACATTTTTGTTGACATTTTTAGAGAGAAGGTTTGTCTGCCTAGTAGACCAGGCAAGTCTCAAACTCAGAGATCCTCCTGTCTCCTCCTCCTAAATGCAAGGATAAACAGTGTGCTCAAAACGCCCAGCCTTGCCTAGTTTTGAAATACACATTTTAAAATTGTATGGATTTCTTCATTATATTAATAAGTAGAATCTTATAAAAACAGCAAGAATACTATATCTATACAAACTCACACACCCGGTGTCTCAGAAGAGAAGGTCTTGCGAGATTCACAGTCTGACGAATCCACTCAGAAGTAATCACAGCTCACACACACTACAGCCATCACAGCACACACACACTACAGTCATCACAGCACACACACACTACAGTCAGCACAGCTCACACACACTACAGCCATCACAGCTCACACACACTACAGCCATCACAGCTCACACACACTACAGCCATCACAGCTCACACACACTACAGCCATCACAGCTCACACACACTACAGTCATCACAGCTCACACACACTACAGCCATCACAGCTCACACACACTACAGCCATCACAGCTCACACACACTACAGTCATCACAGCTCACACACACTACAGTCATCACAGCTCACACACACTACAGTCATCACAGCTCACACACACTACAGTCATCACAGCTCACACACACTACAGTCATCACAGCTCACACACACTACAGTCATCACAGCTCACACACACTACAGTCATCACAGCTCACACACACTACAGTCATCACAGCTCACACACACTACAGTCATCACAGCTCACACACACTACAGTCATCACAGCTCACACACACTACAGTCATCACAGCTCACACACACTACAGTCATCACAGCTCACACACACTACAGTCATCACAGCTCACACACACTACAGTCATCACAGCTCACACACACTACAGCCATCACAGCTCACACACACTATAAAACAACGATGCTTTGCTCACTTACATTTGGTCCTGTCCCCAACTTTTCTCCAGGAAGACCAAAACCAAAAACATTCCCCAAAAGCCCATGGCTTGAGATGGTATCAAAACCACATATATCACCTGATTGAAGTTACCTTCAAGTGAAGTGTACGGGAAATTTTCGGGTCAACTAGGTCGCATTAATTATTAACGACGGGAAAGGGGATTGCCACACACGACGACTGAAATCAGAATGGAAACAGCATTTTAAGGCCAGGAACACAGGCAGAAGGTGCTGTGTAGGAGTTTGCACCAGGACACCTGCTTTAATTAATACAAAATAAGGGTCAAACATGGGAGTCTCATCTGTGAAGAAAGGCCCAGAGCTAGAAAGCAGGACTCTCAATGGCTGTGGCTCTCTGCTTAGGCCATGTGCCCTGATGCTCTGGTGTGGTTGAGCACACCTGTCATAGTTAGTGTTCCTCCCTGTGACAAATGCCTGAAATAGTTTAAGGGAGAAAAGAATTATTTTACTCATAGTTTCTGGGATAGCAGCCCATGGTCATGTGTCCTCATTGCTTCTGGCCTGGGCACAGTGATGCACACACAGCAGTGGGCAGCACGCAGTGGGGCGCCTTCACCTCAGAGCTGACTTAGAAAAAGAGAGAAAGACAGACAAAGGCCAGACACAAGATGCCTCTCAACGACTAATGTCTCTGGTGATCTCCTTCAATAAATACGCCCATCTCTTTAGTCTTTATCACCTCCCAATAAAGCCATCAAACTACGAGCCCAACAGTGGAATAACTCATTGATAAGTCAGAGCATTCATGAGCCCAATGAGCACCTCATCTTTGCTACTTTGTGGGTCCTTCTTTTTTCCCTTATATTCCCTGGGTTCATCTCCCAATCCTAGATAGGAGAGAAACAAGGACAGAAGGGAGAGAAGAATGAGGAAAACCCTTAATCTAATTTTTTTCCTTTTGTTTCTTCTTTGACTACAACTAGTCACAAACCACAAACAACCTCCCTAAATGACCAATAACCACCCTCACCATCTCTTGGGGCCCTAGCATTTATGCACCTTCTGAAAAGTTCCCAGAATTCCAAAGGTCACACGATCCCAGAAACTATCCACAGTTGGCAAAACCTTGCCTGTGCTAGAGCATGAGGCAAATCATAACCAGCAGCTGCAGACAGTCTGAAGCAGCCCCATAACTCCATGTCTTAGATTAGAATGAAAACACATTCTTATACTATTTCTGTCATGAACAACCTACGTCTTCCATGGAGGGCCAAGGAATACTTCCTCAACCTGTCCCAGCCCAGAGAATGGGTACTGCACTAACCACGCCATACTGAGGATGCTGGCATTGCTATGCAACTGAAAAGTCATATGTTAATCTAAATATATAAATATGTATCAACAGAGGCTTGTTTGTATGGTGTCTATAGAAACATTTCACATATAAGAGACATGAGATGACTGAGATAAACACCTACAGTTAAGGTTACAAATTTTGGGAATTTAGATTTTGAGAGAACTTGGCCAGAATGTATGTAGCCTTTAATAGCTACAGTAACAGAAACAACTCTGTGCATCTTTGAGCCTCAACTACCACAATTGGGCCATGTCACAGAATGTCTTAGGTACAGAGGTGACATACCTCTTCAAACAGTGAAATTACACAATATCCTAATCAAATGTGATTTTAATATTGTTTTACTTAGAATCAACACGATTTAACCATTTCTTAAATCAAGATGTGCTTTGTTTCTCAAACTGCCGTTAGCTGCGGTGAATGAACTAGGGATGAGATGTCCAAGCAGACAAGATTGTGATTGGCTGCACGCCTGGGATATTTAATTGGGTTGCCTGGAAGTTCAAACCATGATCACATTTCTGCCTTTCTGAGACTCTTTTTTGAAATGAAAGTCCAAGCAAAAACTTACTCTGCCAGTGCTTGAACAGCCACCTAAAACTTTCACTAACGTTGGAGCATCATCCTCAGCCTTCTGGCCCCAAATCTCTGACAGACATCTTTGTGAAGCAGGAACTATTGAGGACTTGACTACCCTGTTACGGCAGACACTGGCTGTCAACTCTGCCTGCTTCTAAGCTTGCCCATTTTAGGCAGAATTTTGTCTGTGGCAGATAGATAAAAGGACATTTTTGTCCAGTGGCTTGTTTGCCACACTCAAAGCCATCTCTGCAAGGAATTTCTTCAGTGCTCACCGTATTCTTTGAGGTAGGCTGGGAGCTAACCTATCTTATTGTCAAAGAATCCTTAAAATAATAAAAAACATTTCTAAATGCCATATTCTGTAGGTCTCTGAGGTTTTTGAAGACCATGTTCTACCTTATTGCTTTGAGGCAGAGTCTCTCACTGAACAGGAAGCTTGCCATTTCCTCAGGGCTGGCTGAACAGTGGGATCTGCCACACCTCCTAATGCTGGCATTACATGCATGCATTACATACCTGGCTTAAAAAATGAAAGAAAAACATGTGTGCTAGAGATTTAGACTTAGGTCCTCATGCTTAGAAAGCAAGTGCTTTTGCCCACCGAGTCATCTCCCAAGTCCTCTGTGCAGCCTTTTCGTTGCTTGCGGGCCCATTTGTCAACTCTTACTCTTACTTTCTATTTGGAAAGACCTTGCCCATATCTAGATCTTAAAGTGTTCTCACTATATTTTTCGCAAGCGTTTCAAGTGTTCAAATCTTAATTGAGCTCTGTACGTGGTGAGAGATAGGGATCTAGTTCAATTCTTCCACATGGCATATTGCTGTTACCATACCATTTGTTAAAGAGGCCGACTTCTCCCACATGTATGGGAACTTCTGCTGCAGTTTCATATGTTCATTTCTGTGTCCAGGATGTTGGCCACAGTGCATTGGTTCATTCCGCTAAGAATTTTAATACTGAAGAAATTCAACTCAGTCAGGTGGTAGTGGCCCACACCTGTGATCCCAGCACTCGGGAGGCAGAGGCCGGTGAATTTTAGTGAGTTTGAGGCCAGCCTTGTCTACAAAGTGGGTTCAGTTACAGCCAAGCCTACACAGAGAAACCCTGTCTTGGAAAAAAAAAAGCAAGCAAACAAACAAGAGAAAAAGAAAGAAAGAAATTTAACTCAATTGACTGCTCACTGCTACAAGAAACAGGTTTCCAATGTTGGTTCTAATTCAGAACGAACATTGTCTGAGAAATAAACACAGCAAAACAGACAAGGGGTAACAAATATGGAGAAAACATGCTATAGTCAAAATAGCATAAGAATTAAATCTTGAATTTATTTATTAGTGCTAAGGCTTAAGCTGGGGGCTTTGTAGGCTAAACACTCAACTCTTAGCACTGACAGGTGTTCCATCGCAACAAATCTTGAAAATCCTAGTAGTTATCTGTCCTCTTCCAGGCTATAGTTACTACATTATTATGGCCAACAAATTAAAACAACTAAGAGTTGAAGTCCCCAAAAGGTTAAAATTAAATAAAAAAAAGAAAGAAACAAATGAACCTGACTTAAAGTAAAAGTTACATGAAAGGAATTGATCCAGATATAAATAATTACAGAGAAAATGAAGATGAAACTGGGGGAGAATAGAAATAAATGGCCTAGAATAGAAAATTGGCTAAGGGATGTAAATTGATAACTAAGATGCAAACCATGTGAGAAATATTTCATCAATGAAACGTTTTCATTATGAGTCATGATATTTCATTTATTGAAATATTCTGATTATGATGCATATTTACAAGCATAGTGTCATTTTAGTGGCTCCCATACTCTCCTGGCACAATTGATCATTCCTGGTGGTTTATTGTAGAGTTAGGGACATCTGGGCAGCATGGCGGCACACCATGACGTGTGCTGTTGAGTCCACAGCTCCCCCTGGGCTGGATGTCAGCGGTCTTTGTGGCACCCTCTTCTGTGATGGGCACCTAGATATCTGACAGGAAGATGGGCAGGGTCACAAGGCATGGCAATTAAGCTGTTCTGGTGAATTGTTTTTACCAACTTGTTCTCACTTGTGAGACCAGTTGATAAATTATATCTCTGAAAATGACCTCTCTGCAGCCAAGGCTATTTACTGCAAAGTTAATGGAAGGACCTCACTGTTGTATGAACTATGTGTGATTTTGCCCATTACTTTCCAACAAAAGTGAAGGCACAGAAAATACTACTACTCTTCAAATACCCTATCTTGCAGGAATTAATATTAAGAATATTCCAGTATAGCAATAGATTGAATTAAAATATCTGGGGAAAGGAACAAGATAGAGTTTAGTAAGTCATTCATAAAACCGAAGGATATTTCAATTTCTTGAAAAACAGATGTGTTTTGTTTTGTTTATTCATACAGTGTGTATTCTGTGTTGTCTTTGTTGTCCTGTAACTTATGCTGTAGACCAGGCTGCTGTTGAACTCAGAGATTCCCCCTGCTTCTGCTTCCCAAGTGCTGAGATTAAAGGTTTGCACCACCACTGACTGCCTGGTTAAGGTATGTTTTAAATGGGATACTTGCTTTATTTTTTGAGACTGAATTCCACTATACAGTTCCAGGGGTTCTGGAACGGGCTGTGTAGACCAGGATGGCCTCAATCTCTAGAGATCCGCCTCCCTCTGCCTCCCAAGTGCCGAGATTAAAGGCATGTGTACACAGCCAACAGTGAGATTTGTTTTGTGAAAGTCCATAGTTCATTGACAAATCAGCAGTTTCATATGTAAACCAGAAATCTCGGCCATAATTAATACAGGCAGCGTTCATCTTACACAGGTTCCATAGTAGCTGAAACCTGTCTGCCCTGTTTATTTATGTGGGAGGGTATCTTTATTGAGCACGTGACAAGGAGGCGGCGTGTGGATGGTGAATGGAGCACTGCCTGCCTGTCTAGCTTTCACTTGTCATCTTCACGACGGTCTGGGTAAAGGACTCATTGCCACTTTGCTGTGACAGCTGGAGCCTCAGAGCCCAGGACCTGTGACAGAGAGCTGTGTGTTTAGTATTTTCACAACCATCATTTTATTCAAGGCTCCAGACAACCTTGTTAAGGCAGGGTTACAGTGGTGCATTGTTGTATGACATTGCATTGACTGCAACACTCTTAGTCCCACTGTGCAGCTTTTGGTCCCTTGTCGAAGGATATCTTGTATCAGAATCCAGACCACTGCATGACCAGAACGGGGTTCTCTTTCCTGAGAAGTCTTCCTCACAGTTACGTTACCCTTGAACTTACTTTGATTATGGTGTCAGGTGTGAGAGGAGGTTGACCAGAAGGATTTCACAGCAGAGCATCTTTGTTATTTGTGAGGAGCTACCCCAGCCATGCTAGAAATCCTGTGCTTAGGCTGTGTGCTGTGATCTTCGTATTGTTGACCTTTGCTGGAGGAGGTCTCTGTGTTTAGGCTATTTCTGGATTGTTTTCTTATAGGGAACTACTCAGAGGAGTGTGTTCTTGCCTGGGAGCCAGGGGGAAGTGAGACTGTAGTAGAGCTTGTGGTGTCCTTGCTATTAAACTGTACTCGCTTGTAATAAAGAGAGCCTTGATCAGAATTCATTGTCTTGGCTCCATATTTCTAGAGTCTGTCTGCCCTCTTTGATCCTCACTCCCTCTTCCAGGTAACCATGTTTCACTTGTCTCATGCGCCGGGACATATGATGCCTGGGTACAGGGACCTAGAAATGAGGAAATAAGAAACATACATTGCCTTGGAGGGTGGCCTCGAAAAGACAAGTGGAACGTTTCCCCTGAAGTCGTCTGCTTTGCAGAGAAATGGTAAGTAAGCAGCAAAAATATGCGACAGAGAAATGGCAGATTTATTCAGACAGACATTGGAATATGTGCTTCAAATGCAAGGAATAACGGTAAATACAGAGCAATTGGTTGAGTTTTTAGAGTTTGTCAATGAAGTGTGCCCATGGTATCTTGAGGAAGGAGCGGTTAATTCAGAGATGTGGGATAAAGGTGGTTAAAGATTGCAGTGTCACTATGTTACAAATGGACCTGGAGAGACATCCGCCATGGATTTTACACTTTGGGCTTTGATCAGGGGTGTTCTTGACCCCCAACATAAAAGTGGCAGAATAAGAGAGTTACTATCCCAAGCTGAAGAGGTCTTGGGAGAAGTGAGGGAATCCATGATTAGTAATGAGGAAGATCAAAGAAGCCAGGCTGCTTGCTGTCTCGAGCAGGACTGGGTGCCTCCGCCTACGGTACCTCCAGATTTTTCTGTAGGGCAACAGGACCTAAAGGAAGATCTTCGAAGACAAACACAGCCCCTGGAAGATAGACAGAGACAATTAGGGAGAGAATTAGATAGAATAAAAAATTGTGACAATGCTGAGAAAAATCCTTGGGGACAGAAAGAAAAGGTTTTCAGCTCAGTATGAAACAGTCCTCAGAAAATGTCTCCATCAGAGACTGCCATACAGGAAGGTAGAAATGCAGGACAAGAGATGGACGGACAGTTTACTTTTCCTGTCGTGGTGATATTAGATCCTCAGGGCAACCAAATTAGACAGTATGCCCCCTGTAGAATGGAAACAAATCAAAGAATTAAAGACTGCTTGTGCTCAGTATGGACCCACAGCCCCATTTACCACAGCAATGGTTGATGCACTCGTGAATACTAATTTCACTCCTGCTGACTGGGAAACCTTGAGCAAAGCATGTCTAAGAGAGGAAGATTGTTTGTTGTGGAAAGCAGATTTGATGGATGCTGTAAAAAGGACTGCAGAACTTAATGCTCAAGCAGGGAGTCTTCAATGGGATGTTAACATGTTAGCAGGAGAAGGGCCATTTGAGGGTAATGGCGATCAAATTAACTGCCCTCCTGGAGTGTATGCACAAGTCATGGTGGCTACTCGAGGAGCATGGGACAACTACCTCGTAAGGGAGAGCTGAGCGTTAGCTTATCCAGTATTAAGCAGGGCCCTGAGGAGCCATTTCAGGAGTTTGTGGATAGGTTATTTAAAGCAGCAGAGAGAAGTCTTGGTGACGCTCAAAGTGGAATTCCTTCTGTGACACAATTAGCCTTTGAAATGGCCAGTGCTCCTAGTCATGCTGTGATTAGGCCCTACAGAGATAAATCTGATCTGACAGGACATGTTAAATTGTGTGCTGGTATTGGCCCATCCTATAATCAATGATTAGCTATGGCTGCAGCTTTACAAGGAATGACAGTACAATCTATGCTCACTTGGCAGGCAAAAGGAAGGCAGGGATGTTTTGGGTGTGTTTGGAAAGGGCATCAAGGAAAGAATTGTCTACAAAAGTCTAGAGACGACAGGACATGGAATCATAAAACTAGCCCTGGAATTTGCCCTTGCTGCAGGCGAGGTAAACATTGGGCTCATGAGTGAAAATCTCGTGCTTGAGGTCAAGGACAGCCTTTGCCTAAGTGGCAGGGAAATGGGAAATGGGGCCAGCGGAGAACCTGAAACAAGTTTATGGGGTCATGACATTTGTTCCTCAGGACCCCACAAATCCATTTTACAACTTGTCAGAGCAACCCCAGGAAGCGCAGGATTGAACCTCAGTCCCTCCACCTACACAGTTTTAACCCCTGAGATGGGAATGCAAGACTTACCTACTGGAGTTTATGGACCTTTGCCTCTGGGCATGATGGGACTAATTGTGGGAAGAAGCAGAAGTGTTATGGTAGGGTTACATGTAGCATCAGGAGTTGTTGACTCTAATTATACTGGAGAAATAAAAATTATGCCTAGTTTGCATACTGGCACTTATATAATTCAACCCAAACAGTGCATAGGTCAGTTAATGTTCATTGCCATGCTTCAACTACCTAACTAAGGTGCTAGCAGGCACAGAGGAAATCAAGGATTTGGGGTCGACAGATGTTTATTGGGTGCAGCCAATAAGTAAAGAACGCCCTCAGTTAAAGCTTTTCCTAAAGGGAAAAGCATTTTGGGGCCTTATGGATATGGGGGCCAATGCCTCTATTATCTCAGGACAGTATTGGCCTGCCCATTGGCCTAAAAAAACGTACCATTACCAATCTAAGAGGAATCGGTCAGTCTCAAAACCCTGAGCAGAGCGCTGATCTGCTCACGTGGAGAGATTTAGAAGGGAACCAAGGCACTTGTATGCAATATATTGTAGAAGGCTTGCCAGTAAATTTATGGGGAAGAGACATCCTGGAACAAATGGGAATTATGATGTGTAGTCCAAATGACATAGTTACGCGGCAAATGCTGCAACAGGGATATCTGCCAGGAAAAGGGTTAGGAAAGCACGAAACAGGTATTATTCACCCTGTCCAAGCTAGGGGAAATTTAGGGACTGCAGAATTAGGAAGTTTGTCCTAGGGGCTATTGACCACACTGAACTCCATGCTGATGGTATAATCTGAAAATCAGATGAACCTATATGGGTGGATCAATGGCCCCTTACCACAGAAAAGATTCAGGCAGCCCAGGTGTTAGTGCAGGAACAAGTCGCTCCCAGACATCTTATGGAATCTACCTCTTCTTGGAATACTCCTATTTTTCTAATTAAGAAAAGGTCAGGGATATGGAGGTTGTTATAAGATTTAAGAAAAGTTAATGAGACTATGTACCTTATGGGAGCACTAAAACCAGGATTGCCCTCCCCTGTATCTATTCTGAAAGTACTTTCAAAATTATTATAGACCTTAAGTATTATTTTTTCACTATCCCCTTATATCCAAAATATTGCCCTCGCTTTGCTTTTAGTTTTCCTTCTGTGAATTTTAAAGAACCAATGAAAAGATACCATTGGCGGATTCTGCCTCAAGGAATGGCCAACAGTCCTACCTTATGTCAAAGAATTGTGGCTGCAGCTTTACAAAAGGTTAGAGAAAAGTATACTAATTTGAATATCATTCATTATATGAATGATATACTTATTGATGGGAAGGATGGGAAACAAGTGCTTTTATGTTATGCTTTTATGGAGACTCAATTATCTCTGGTCTGCAGATAGCTCTTGAAAAAACCAAAAAGTAGATCCATACCTGAATTTGGGTTTTCAGCTTTTTCCTTCTCAAATCAAACACCAAAAGATCACATTAAGAGTGGATCAGTTAAAGACTTTAAATGATTTTCAGAAGTTCCTTGGTGATATAAATTGGACAAGACCTTATCTAAGGTGGGCAACTGGAGATTTGCAAACTTTAGTTGAAATCTTACAAGGAGACTCCTCTCCAAATTCACCCCAGGAGCTTACAGCTGAAGCTAGAAAAGCCTTGGTGTTGGTGGAAGAGGCTAATTCCCATCAATTCATAGCCTATATAGATTATGACAAGCCTTTGGGGTATGTTATTTTGGCCACTCATACAGCACCTACCGCCGTATTTTGGCGAGAGGCTCCTATTATGTGGGAACATTTACCATCTTCTCCCAATAAAGTAATATTGCCATATAATTTGGCTATTGGAAAATTGATTCGTATAGGTCGATTGCAAGGAAAAAAGTATTTTGGCAAGGAACCTGGCTTTATTGTTCAGTCATATTCCAAGGAACAGCAAGACTGGCTGTTTGCTAATACTGATGATTGGCTGTTAGCCTGTGCCCACTTTTGTGGGAATATTGATAATCACTATCCCTCTAACAAGCTTCTTCACTTTTTGAAAAGATATCCAGTTATTTTTCCTAAAATAACTCAGTTTCAGCCTGTGGCAAATGGTTTGATGAATGTTACTGATGGATCTTCTAATGGGAAAGCTAGTTACGTAGTTGGCGAACAGACATATGTTATTCCTATTTCTGCTAAGTCTGCTCAAATTGCAGAGCTACAAGTGGTAGCTGATGTTTTTCAACACAATACCTCTTGTGCTATTAATTTATATTCAGATAGGGCCTATGTAGCAGAGGCTGTTCATTGATTAGAAACAAGAGGGCAAATCCAACCCCAATCATGGGCTAGTGGATTGTTTTCACAAATCCAAACAGCTATTCAAACAAGAAAACATCCTTTTTTTTATAGGACGTTTAAGAGCTCATACTGATTCACCTGGACCTTTGGCTACAGGTAATGCACTGGCAGATGCAGCTATTAGATACTTGGTAGAAAAAGCTCAAAAGGCCCATGATTTACATCATATTAATAGCCCAAGTCTAAGACTTCAATATTGTATAACTAAAGAACAAGCTTGAGCCATAGTGGAGGCATGCTCCACATGTCCTCAGTTTTTACCTGGACCACATTTGAGAGTTAATCCCAAAGTGCTGGTGCCTAATCAACTTTGGAAAATGGATGTTGCACATATACCTAAATTTGGAAAGTTAAAATATGTTCATGTTTCCATAGATGCCTATTCTGGGTATACACTTGTTTCTCGCTAGTCTGGAGAAGCTACAGAAAATGTTACTGCTCATTGTCTGTCTGTCTTTTCTCACGTTGGTGTGCCTAAGGCTATCAAGACAGATAATGGCTCAGGGTATGTTAGCAAAGCTTTTCAAACATTTTGTGACTCTTCTTCTATAAAACATACTACAGGTATTCCTTATAATGCTCAAGGACAGGCTATGGTGGAACAAGATCATTCTACCATAAAAACCCATTTACAAAAGCAAAGAAGGGGGAATTATGTCCACAGTCACCTAAAAATGCAGTGAGTCATGTTATCTTTATTTTAAAATTTTTTACTGCTTGATGCCAAAGGAAATTCTGCAGCTGATCAATTCTGGCATACTAATATTCAGTGACATGGAAGGAACCTTTAACTGGACAGTGGAATGGACCTGACCCTGTATTAATACAAGGTAAAGTCCCTGTTTGTGTTTTCTCACAGGAACATGATGCTGCGTGCTGGCTACCCAAGAGGCTTGTGCGTCAAGTGGATGCTGGCATGGATGAGTTGGCTGATGATCCTGAGGTGGGAGGTGAAGCTTCACTGGACACATATTCCTGATCCTCCTTTTCTCCAACCTGTTTCCTGTGATAACATATGTCAACTACACTCAACTGCTTGATTTCCCTGTGTATGAATTGGAAAGGAGAATCCAAGTGTTCCAATACCTATGAGGCATCCTCCTTGCAGACCTGACTTAACTTTGCAAACGCTGCTTTGCAGAGACTCTTCCGGAATATTTTTCTTCCAGAAGCTCAAATTTCAGGTTTTACAAGTCCTTTTCCACACTAATTTTTAGGGTCAGTTTTATCAGCAGGACTGTGTCGAACTGAAAAAAGACTTGTGATGTACTGTTGAGTGGTAAAATTTCTGTTATTATTCTTGTATCTACTATTGGTTTTTTGCTATTGCTTTACTAATATTGTTTATGCCTTAACTAAAAAGTTAGCGATTTGAGAAGACTGAGCAGGTTAGAAAAATGTCCATGCTAGATTTCTTTAGACTCCTTGTGAGTATAATGCGGCTAGATTCGCATTCCACATCATCTCTTTGGAATTAGGAGTATTCTACGGCATGGATTATCCTTGGCAGGGATGGCGGGGCTTGAAATTATAGCCTGTGCCTTCCTTCCTTGCCTGACACAGCTCATGTCCCAACGATTGCAGCCGATACAAAGCATAAGTGCGTGGCATAGAGCTGAAGAGCTGCCTTAACCCGATGACACGAAGGCAGCCAATGACGGGTAAGGGTGATTCTACATCTCTACCAACCTAAGATAGAGCCTGTGAAATTACACCCGAGGACCTTGACAGGCGCTGTGTGTGTGTGTGTGTGTGTGTGTGTGTGTGTGTGTGTGAGAGAGAGAGAGAGAGAGAGAGAGAGAGAGAGAGAGAGAGAGAGAGAGAGAGAGAGAGAGAGAGAGAATTGTGGGGAGCCATGCCAGCCATGCTAGAAATCCTGTGCTTAGGCTTCATGCTGTGACCTTCAAAACATTGACTTTGGCCGAAGGGGGTCTCTGTGTTTAGGCTATCTCTGGATTGTTGACCTTTGAAATAAATAAGGAACATCTTATAGGGAACTACTCAGAGGAGTGTGTTCTTGCCCGGGAGCCAGGGGGAAGTGAGACTGTAATAGAGCTTGTGGTGTCCTTGCTATTAAACTGTACTCACTTGTAATAAAGAGAGCCTCGACCAGAATTCACTGTCTTGGCTCCATAGCTATATTGTCTCTTTAGTGCTCTTTTAATCCCCACTCCCTCTTCCAGGGAAGCATGCTTGACTTGTCCCCTGGGCTGGGACACTTATTATGATGGCAATTACATAACAAGCTGTTTTTCTCTGCATTCTAATCTATTGCTTCCTTCTGGTTTGTTCACAGATATTCATATTTGTTCACTAAGTAAAACATTCATGGGATTTGTATTAAAGTTGAAAAAATTATGCTGTACTTTAAGGAATTTTGGTCACAGAATAGAAGTCTATGGCCCAAACTTGCCTTTATGACCCTAAATAATCCCTAATATCTAAAAATTCCCCCTTTAAGTGAGAGAAAATAGAAGCAGAGAGATGCTCAGTCAGTGAAGTGTTTGCTGTAGGAGCCTTTGGACCTGAGTGTGGATTCCTAACACCTACTCAAAGCAGGGCACAGCAGTGCACAGCAGCGTTCCTAGTGCTGGAGAGATAGGGACACTCAGACCCATGAAGGTACTGTCCAGGTGGCCTGGCAAAATCAGGGAGCTCCAGGGTCAGCGAGAAACCCAAGAAAAACAACAGATTTTTCTTCTGGGCATGACAAGGCCTTTCAACTCTTAGTTGTAAACAGGGCATGAAAACTGCATTACTCAGAGGATTTCATTTACACAAAATTAGCCAGATCTGGCAAGGTTCTGATAGAAAATGTCATACAAACCGAATGGGGGTGGTGGTGGTGGTGGGTCTGCCAGAATAATCTGCTTGAAGTGGATCAGATTGCAGCACTCGGTGAAGGCTTGGACACATCTGGGGCCTATTTTCACACGGGCAGCTCGCTCCTCACAGGTCTCATGGTGGCTGTATATGGCTCCATCGTAACAGCATTTCTTCAGTATTGGATGCTTATATTGGGAAGCTGAAAATGGTGGCAACACACATGTCCTAAACACCAACAGCCATTACGCCTCAGGCTTAAGAATCTCAGGGCTATTTTCTCTGCCATTAAAGGACTCCCTAACCAGATGTGTTTGTGGAAAAGATTTTTTTAAAGATCGTTTTAGGCATGAAAATATTAAAGAACTATTTTCCTCAAGTTACAGTTATGGCCAATCAAATTTGCTTGCGTGAATGTTTTTGAGGGGTGCGCTAAACCTCCACATCCACCTTTTCCCCACCCCCTGCATTTTAGGTGGGGAAACCCCATGTCTTATTTTCCTTGGTCCTTGGAATGCTCTCCCCGCAGTGGTTTACCGCTGCGTTGAGTTTGTACTGTACCTTTTTCTTCTATCTTCTGTTCCAGGGAACTCGCTGGCTGGAGACTCACATCGTGGGCTTCATCTGTGAGGGAGAGAATGAATGGTGGACGAGTCTTCAGGCTCTCACTGTTGTTACGTTGCTGAAAACTAGATCTAGTCCCTGCAGGACCAGCCCTCGTGCTCTCATCAACTTGGAGTTCAGCGTTTGTTTACGTAGCTACTTAACTCATCTCCACTGGTTCTTTCCCCACTAAAACCATAAGCCTAGGAAGGTCTTCAGTAAGCCAGGCTCCGCAGAGGAGCATACCACATCTATCATGAAGAACACGAGTCTACAAAGGCTAGCAGGCTTCCTCGAGGCTGCCTGGCAAGCTGACTCCAGACTCCAGGACAACTTCCTAAGCGGTAGAGTACCTTGCTTTTCGACTATGTGTGGCGGGGCCCGTGTTGACATGAGAGTTATTTTGTAAGCTTTATCTGAGAGAGAAAGAGACAGAGAGAGAGGGGGGAGGGGAGAGAGAGAGAGAGAGAGAGAGAGAGAGAGAGAGAGAGAGAGAGAGAGAGAGGGAGAGAGACAGAGACACAGAGAGAGAGAGAGAGAGAGAGAGAGAGGGAGAGAGGGAGAGAGAGAGAGAGAGGGACAGAGACAGAGACACAGAGACAGAGAGAGAGAGAGAGAGAGAGAGGGAGAGAGGGAGAGAGAGAGAGAGAGGGACAGAGACAGAGACACAGAGACAGAGAGAGAGAGAGAGAGAGAGAGAGAGAGAGACAGACAGACAGACAGACAGACAGACAAGAAAGTGAGGAAGACAATAAACCTTTCTTTTAAAAATCCCATGACAGTATTCAGTGCTACATAGCTGTGACCCTCCAACAGTCTGTAACAACTGTGAACTCCCCGGCCCTAACCCACGCAGCACTTCCCTGCCTCTGGCATGGAGCCTCATCTCCTCCTGGGTGTGGTTGGTATCAGCTTCCTTATTGAAACGAATGACTGGGAAAGCCTAACTTTTTATCACTAAGTTTTAAAACGTCGAAGATTACCATGCTCTTCAACTTCAAAGTGTGTGGTTCCGGTTGCTGATGCGTCGTCTTTATACTTAGCCTTCACTGTCCATCTACCCTGTCTGTGAAGGCAAATGTTTGAAGTCACAGAGGGAAGTGAGTAGTTTTAGTCACCAAGAGTCAATCTAGTAATTCCTGTTTTGAGGAACTGAGCATATATGCACATGGTGAGAGACACAGATAGGTGTGCACGCACACACACCCTAAGTAAAAGTTTGAAGTAAAGGTTGAAGGAAACAGTAAATAGACATACCTGTGCAATCCAAAGATAACAGGAATTGCTTAACAATTAGTTTTTCATAATTGAATCTTTTCCTACACATTTTATCTAAATACATCAATTTGGTTTGGAGAACTGACGACAATTTCAGAATTTACTTCAACCAAGAATTTACCAGTTAAATTCACAATACGGTTTTAAAAAATGATAATAATACTCCTGGAAAGATGCTGTGCCAGTGATGAAATTCACATCGCATATAAAGCAAAGTCTATTTGCAAACAAAGTATGGCTTCTTTAAAGAGTCAAGTAACCCATTAGGAACCTTCACTCCAAAATATTTAGTGAGCACTATGCTGAGATAAGAAACCAATGACGCATGTGTGGTGGATAGTCCACACCAACTCATATTTTCTACATTTTTCCTAGCAGGCAAGTCACTGCCTCTCGTTTGGGAAATGTTATGCACCAAGCAGATAGATGGTGTCATCAATGGAGGCGAATGTCATGGTTGTTATGACGACTATCAGCAGCTCAGGGCCTTGTCCTTAAGGAGTTTGTAGTCTAGTGCATGTGTGTGTGGGGGGGGACAAAAATAAATGAATAATGAATAAGACATGGAGATAAAAGGGAAATACATAAGAAAATACTGAGGTAGAGAGTAAAGGGGATATTACGTCACATTAAGGGATGGTGTTTGTGCAGAATATTGTCTCCCCATGTCCTAAAGAAGAGGTCTGTAAAGCAGAGTGTCAAGGGCAGGCACGCATTTTGTGCAGTGGACAACAGATGCCAGGCTGCTAAGGCATGTGTCATCACGGTGGGTGCCAATAATATGCCATGGGACAACTGGCATCAGGCGAAATCTGGGACATAAGAGCGGTAACAACAAACTCTATTCTACAGCACTTGAAGAACTTACACAATTTTAAATCACCCAGATTATTTTAACCTCTCAACTTCAGTCCATGGTCTTAGAAGAAATGTTTTTAAGATGAAGTCAATACAAAGCCCCTGAGAGAGGACAGAGGCATGGCTATTCAGTGTTCTCCTGTAAGTTCCGTGGTAGCGTTATAGCTGCCCTTGTCTTCGGCTTCCTGCTCTCTGTTCCTTGAGAGCAGGGGTTGCCCATGCTCGATTTCTATTTGCACCTTCCTCTCTTACTGTGATTTACACACACCAGGGGTGCTCATTTCATCAGATCCTGTATAAACATGGTTTTAAATCCTTACATGTAAGGCCAAATAGAACAAAACTTCACACACACACACACACACACACACACACACACACACAACTTCAACCACACCCAAATCTCTGTCCTGCCCAGGCATAAGGGCTTGTCAATGGGGCTATAACAAATCCCCACTCTCCTACAGACAGACACTGTTAGGCTCCTTTAGAGGTGGCTCTTGATGGCTTCATTAAAAAATGGGGGTGGGGGTGGGGGCTACTTTAAAGATTTGTTTCTGGTGGTGCATGCCTTTAGTTCCAGCACTCGGGAGGCAGAGGCAGGTGGATTGCTGTAAGTCCAAGGCCAGCCTGGTCTACAAAGTGGGTCCGGGACAGTTAAGGCTACACAGAGAAACCTTGTCTCAAAAAACAAAACAAAACAAAAAAAAAAGATTTTGTTTCTCTTCTAAATTTGTATTGCTCTCACTATCAAAAGAATGAATGGGAAATTTGGGGGACTGAGTGTGTGTGTGTGTGTGTGTGTGTGGTGTTTGTGTCTGTGTGTGTGTGTGTGGTGTGGTGTGGTGTGTGTGTGTGTGTGTGTGGTGTGTGTGTGCCTGTTTGTGTGTGTGGTGTGGTGTGGTGTAAGTGTGTGTGACGTGTGTGTGTGTGTGTGTCTGTGTGTGTGTGTGTGTGTGGTGTGTGTGTGTCTGTGTGTGTGTGTGTGTGTGTGTGTGTGGTGTTCTTCAGTATATTGGGTCTTGAGATTTCTGGTAAGTTGGGGCTCTGCTCAGATATCTGGGATTCCCTTTTGTTTTGCCAGGAATTGGGCCTGCCTTCTCCAATCCTTTGGAAGGTTTCACAGGTCCACACCTGTGCTGTCCCTTGTCAGCAGCAGGTGGCTCCACTGACCTACTTCTGCCTTGTCACAGAAGCTCCAGGTGTGTTCTTCAGAAGAGAGCTCATTGGCTGACGTTTTACTTACATGGGATTCGAAGGAATGTTGAAGTCGGGAAAAGAGGCGACTCCAGTTTGATTGTTTCCTTCTACTATGCCAACTTCTGATCCTTCAGGGTCCTTTGGGGAAACAGAAGAAAGACAGGAAGAAAGACCACCCTGTTTTAGGTCATTTTTGTTGTTGTTGTTGTTGTTGTTGTTGAAGAATGTCTGGTACCGGGTAAGGTTTAAAGAATAGAGATTTAGTTTGGCCCACAGTCCTGGAGGTTAGGGTTGAGAGAAGATGACACTGGGCATGGGAGCTGCCCTGCTTCAACTCTGCGTGGAAAACAAACAAACAAACAAACAAACCCGCAAGCACCCACGAATGCAGACTTTGTTCTTATGAGGGGCCACTCCGAGAGAAAGCTCTCCCCTAAGAACACAGCCCTACTCACTCAGCAAATCTGTGAGGAAAGTCTCATGGGACCAAGGACATACTTACTATGAAAGTTAAGACCGTTTCCCTAGTGACTGGCGCTAAGGCATCTTCCAGTGAATAGACGGCGACCTTTACTGCGGGAATAAGTGATAGTGTCAAAAAACCTTGCTAAACCGTGACTATTATGATTTTAGAAACAATGCTTCCAGGGTGAAAATGATTTAAAATACATTGAATGGCATTCTCAAAGATTAATAAAATATTATAGTTGAAAACATCTTTAATGAGATAAAATCTCATTAAAAGCTTTATATAATCCACAGATAAAAATACATGTTTAAAAGAAAACTCTTGGTAAACATACACATTAGTAAAGATGAGTCCATTTTAAATCAATCCCGTTGAGTTACTTCTAGTGAAAAAGATGGATGACTTAATGAAATTACTTATATAAAAGTTATGAAGAACATGTGTATAGTAAAAAAATTAGTTACATCCAGCCTGGTGTGGTGGCACATGCCTTTAATCCCAGCACTTGGGAGGCAGAGGCTTGCAGATCACCCTGAGTTCAAGGACAGCCTTGACTACAAATTGAGTCCAGGACAGTCAAGTTACACAGACAACCTCACAGCATCATTGTACAAGGAAACTAGAAAGTATTTATTGTGCATATGGTTAAAATAACAAAAACCAAAACAAAAAAAACTGAAAAAAAACCCATGATGCTCCTGGCTGCCATTGCTGGTCCTTCCCCCAAACCAAAGAACCGTCAACGAGACAGCCCACCTTCTTCAGCTGACATGGGCACCCGGGATGAATCCATCTCTAACTGTAGTGATGGGAAGTGGTGGGTGAAAATAACAGAACATTTCATAAGCAATGTTGACATCTTTCTGTCTTATTTTTAGTCTCCTGGGGAAACAGGCCTTCCTCAGTCACGGGGTTGCGGCTCCTGTCGTTCCCCTCCAAGAGTAAAACTGAGGGGCTGGAGAGATGGCTCAGTGGTTAAGAGTGCCACCTGCTCTTCCAGAGGTCCTGAGTTCAATTCCCAGCAACCACATGGTGGCTCACAACCACCTATAATGTAAACTGATGCCCTCTTCTGCAGATAAAGCACTCATATGCAATAAATAAAATAAATGAATCTTTTAAAAAAAAAAAAAGGAGTAAAACTGTAAATCTGAGACCATGCTTGATGGACCTTCTTAGGTGGATAAACTTAGACCATCAGCATCTACAAGTCCCTGTGGCAGACTTCAAGCCCTGCCAAACACCTCATCCTCTGACTTAGGAGCTCTTTTTACAACATGACTAGTTCCTGAACCTAAGATTGTTCTACAAATAAGATGTTATGATGAATCATTTTCAAATCTGTATTTGCAATGATGTCTTCTGTATTTTTTATGAATAACTTCTCTAACAGGGCGGGTAAAATGAGAATCATAGGTCATGTGATGTATTTAAGCAGTTCCTCCTTAAATTAGAAATGAAAATGCTGTTCAAGAGTATAAAGGTCATAAGGATTTGAGTTTCTGCTAAGTGAAGTAGAAACTGTCTTCACTTAATTTCAGATGTTAAAAGGTCCACAGATAGGACTGGAGAGATGGCTCAGAGGTTAAGAGCACTGTCTGCTCTTCCAAAGGTCCTGGGTTCAATTCCCAGCAACAACATGGTGGCTCACAACCATCTATAATGAGATCGGGTGCCCTCTTCAGGCCTGCAGGCAGAACACTGTACACATTATAAACAAATTAAAAAAAAAAAAAGTCCCACATCTTTCTGTCCCTCCTCGCCCCTGGGAGAGGCATCATATACTCTACCAGGCTCCCTCGGAGTGTACACAGGCCTGTCAACATGAATGAGGAGAGAGCCGTTGCCATAGGTGATCGGCACTTTTTCTGATTTTGAGAAATCCTTTGACACGACTTCCAAATACACATAGGAATATGAGTTTTGTCCTTCAGACAACTGTTCGGCCTGAATCTGTAACAAGAATAAAAACCACAAATGGGAAAGAGCGACTGAAAGTTGAGACACATGCTGACCTTCTTAAACAAACAAACACACACACACACGCAAATAAACAAAAGCACTCTAATCTCACCGAGATCACAATTGAGCTTGTATATATTGCATCATTTTTAAGTAGGTACACTGGGCTGGAGATTTTAAAAATCAAAATAGGAGGTAGAGGCAGGCAGATCTCTGAGTTCGAGGCCAGCCTGGTCTAAAAAGTGAGTCTAGGACAGCCAGGGCTACACAGAGAAACCCTGACTTGAAAAACCAAAAATAAATAAATATATAAATAGCCATAGAAACTTTAAAATATTGGGATTGTGGATTTAGTGGGGTTGGGGATTTAGCTCAGTGGTAGAGCGCATGTCTAGAGAACATAAGTCTCTGGGTTTGGTCCTCAGCCCTGAAAAAAAAAAAAAGAATTAAAAAACCTGTCAGTTGTTAACCTTAGGCCTTCTATAATGTTTTGTTGTTGTTGTTGGTGGTGGTGGTGGTGCATTTTTTGTTTGTTTGTTTGTTTTTTGTTTTTTGCTTTCCTTATGAATTTCTCACTGTAGAAAAGCCTCAGTTTCTATGCAGCCACGGAGCCCCTGCTGAAGCTTACACTCTCTCAATTGCATAGGTTTCTAGTAGCAGAATTTTTAATAAGATGGGTTGCAAGGACTTTTCCAAACAACCTGTATCAAAATGACTCTACATGACACTGGGGTTTGAACCCAGGGCTTTGCACACACCACCTTCTACCACTGAATGTTTCCCGTGCCTGGAAATATTTGTAACCGAAGAAAGAGCCATTTGCTGAAGCTTGCTCTTCCTGTTGCTGGTTCTCAGTGAGAGCTGCTCCCTGCAGGAAGCTACCATTTCTCTGGGACCTGGAGCTGTGCCTCCATGTTGGAGTTCTGGCTAACCTGAGGCCCAGGCCCCATCCCCCCAGGGCGCCATCATCACTGGAAGTCGGGAGGAAGCCATTGGAAGAAAGTAAAAGAGAGCAATGTTTTTATCAGCTGAGGACACTATGCACCTAACCGTAGACTACTGGAGCTTGGACAATGCCAAATGCATTGGGATGGTTCTCTGGTTTAGTGATCATTTCATAGACAAAATTCTTTTTAATTCATCTCCAAATGTTTCCACACTGATACAATTTCATTTTCCAATAAAAAGTTGCTAACATTTACATGCATTGCTCAACAAGTAAACACAATTCTCTGTTTAGACTATTGCTGAGCTCAGGGTGTGACTGAGTGGTCAAGAGCACCCGGGGTTCTGTTCCCAGCACCCTCATCTGACAACTCCCCATCTCCTGTCCCAGGGGAATCTGATATCTTCTGGCCTTCTTGGGCACCTGAACACACATGGTGCACATAAACTCATATAGCCACATCCACATAAATAAAAAATAAATAAATCCTTTAGCAAGGGAATGGGGAGGGCTGGAGAAATGTCTCAGGGGTTAAGAGCACTGGTTACTCTTCCAGAGGACCAGGGTTCAATTCCTAGCACCCACATAACAGCTCACAACTGTCTGTAACTCCAGTGTCAGGGGACCTGACACCCTAATCAGACACACATGCAGACAAAACACCAATGCACATAAAATGCAAATAAATAAATCATTGAACATATATATATATATACATGTATATATATACATGTATATATATACATGTATATATATATATATATATATATATATATATATATATATATATATATATTATTCTGTTAAACTCAGATTGTTGTCACTTAATGGTTTTCCTCTAATAATTACACAATGGAAGATTAACAGAAATCATCAAATCTGTGCTATCAATATTGGAAATTTACATATTTTACCAAAATATTTCTATACATATTCTAAAAAGAAAGACAAATGCATACTGTTAAGATTGTATAATTTTGGAAATTGTTTTCTGGTGATAAATTAACAGAGCCCGAAGAGTAACTAATGGTTTCATTAGGATGACTTTTCACAGAGATCGTCGCCTCAAGTGCGTCAGTGTAGCCATGGGCTTCAACTGAAATGTTCTCTGGCACTCCGACTCGGAAGACTGTTGGTGCTGGACTGATGTATCTGTGGAAACAGGAAAAAGCTGAGTAGACTGGAGACACATTCCTCACTCTGGTTCATGCTCATGTCTTGGCTACTGTGTTTTCTAAGAGCCATGACTAGAAACTGTACTGATGTTGTAATCTATGACGAATTCAGCCTAGTTTCTGAGGAGAAGTAACTTGAAATGAAGCCCTAACAACAGAGCAGGGAATTTGCTATATAGTTAAAAAAAAAAATAGTACTAAGGTATCTGGCCTACGTTACCTGACAAGGACCAAATAAGGCCATAATACATTAACAGTTAAAGGCCGGTATAAAAATAAAAACACATACAAAATCCAAGGGTGACTAGAACATGTAAGTGGCGTCGTTTTTCTCCAATGAATAAAGATATCAAATAGATGTTAGTCACTGAATGCCAGCTCTGTCTGCAGCTGTCTTCATGAAGGTAAGTGCTTTTCTCTCACCTTTTTGTGGTGAGCTTAATAAAAACACAACTATAAAACATTAGCATGTAGTGCTCAAGAAATAATGACACTCACGACAGTAGTTGAAAGAACTAGATCTTAGAAATGTGTCACTGTTGTGGGTAGAGGTAAATCAATCACAGGAGGCTCTGTAAACTAAAGGAGGAAGGGAGTCCCTGAGCCAAGGGAGTCCTTGGCTGGCAACCGGCAACACGGAACCAAGTTGTTCCCTGTCCCAGGCTCTGTAGGAATTTGCAGAACTCTCTCACTCCTTACAGAAGGTCAGGGATGTCCCTGGTAAAATTAATATTCCTATGCTACATTCAAGCAAAAGGAATGTGATCAAGTTCATGTGCTTTATAGGTGAACCAGGCAGGACTTTACCCAGGAAGCTCCAGTCTCTCTGTTTATGAATGGGGTCAAGGTTACAAGTTTACAATTGTAGCTCTTCAGTTTTGTTTGGCTTGGAATTGAAGGCAAGCTTTGAAACACATTTTTGTTGACATTTTTAGAGAGAGGATTTTTCTACCTGGTAGACCAGGCAAGTCTCGAACTCAGAGATCCTCCTGCCTCTTTGTCCCAAGTGCTTGGATCGACTGTGTGCTCACCACCCCCAGCCCTGACTGGTTTTGAAATATGCATTTAAAAATTGTATGGATTTCTTCATTATATTATTAAGTAGAAACTTATAAAAAAAAACAGCAAAAATAATATATGTATACTAGACCTGATTTAATGGTAAGAAGTGGAAAGCTACTACACCAGAGAGAATTACATATTAACCCCAGAGGGCTCAACACTGACTCATTCAAGTGTCCCGACAGATAGGGGTGCACCCACCACCCAATCTGGGGGGGTTTCAGGCAACTGTCAACATTATAATGCTTTTAGTTACATCGTTATATTTTAATTTATAGATTAAACATAAGTTATAAGGTTTCCCAATCAGCAAGTCTTTCATAACCATGAAGCTAGTCAGCAATTAAGACCACTACAGAATCTGCCTGATCTCCTCCACAAGTAATTTGGAGGCATTTCCAGACCAGTTGAGGAATCTGTAAGCCTACATCCTCTGCTGTATAAGCTTAGCAGAGACACAGAAAATGAGGACGATGGGTAACAAGATCCCATCCTTAGCGTGCTGTGTATACATCACTCACTGTGCCATCTTCACTGCGTTGTACCACACTCAGAACAGAGGCCTCACTATAGCTCCCACTGTAAGACCGGCAACCTGCTGTTCATTTGTCCTAGGCTGTGGGGCCAGCCAGGTATAGAACTGAGGGTTTAGCGCACTCAACACATCAAAGCCCTAATCTGGCTGTGGTTCTCCTTCATACACGCTGGTCCTCAGGGATGTATCTGCAGCGCAATGTGCTGTGTGAAGAATCTCCTCTTTTTATATTCTTTGGCTGGCAGTGGCACATCGGGCCCCGAGCTTGCAGAGAGGCAAGGATGTTACTCTGGCCGTTACCCAGCATGCTCTCCCCAGGCTTGCCCCTTCACCTCTGCCCTTTGACCTCTGTATCTTCTTATACTCCTTTCCACTTCTTCCACTTCACCCTTATTTGTGCATTCCTCATTGGGTCGTTCAGTCATTCCCTGATTCTCCCACTATGACGAAAGCTCTAGGAATTGCTCTGCCACCTGCTGCTCCTTCCTATGTGACTCCTGTCACAGAAAGTCCTCACCAGATAGTTCTTGAATCAAACATGCATGCATTAAGTGATTGAGTCCCATGGTGTTCATGAGGCGCTGCCTGTCAGTAAGGAGCAACACAACCATGCAGAAAGCCTTCAGAGCGCTTCTTGGCACGAGTCATGGGAGTCCAGGTTCTAACATGACTGCCAACACTGCTGTTTGTTTGTCTTTTAGAGAGAAAGGGAGCATGAGGTTTGGTAGAGGAGGATCTAGGAGGAATTGGGGAAGGTGAAAGATTATGATCAAAATGTGTGAAAAATTTTAGAAGTAAATCAAAGTACTTTTTAAAGGTAAACTAATTCATTAAAAAAGGATCTGATCCCCAAGCAACTGTGGCTTAACTGCAGCAAACCCGTAAGAAACACAAAGAAATTAAGCACCAAATATAAACAAGCAAAAACAAATACAAAGGTGTGTGTGTGTGTGTGTGTGTGTGTGTGTGTGTGTGTGTGATTTCATATATTTAAGACAGTCATCACAGCTCACACAGCTCACACACACTACAGTCATCACAGCTCACACACACTACAGTCATCACAGCTCACACACACTATAGTCAGCACAGCTCACACACACTACAGTCAGCACAGCTCACACACACTACAGTCAGCACAGCTCACACACACTACAGTCAGCACAGCTCACACACACTACAGTCAGCACAGCTCACACACACTACAGTCAGCACAGCTCACACACACTACAGTCAGCACAGTTCACACACACTACAGTCAGCACAGCTCACACACACTACAGTCATCACAGCTCACACACACTATAGTCATCACAGCTCACACACACTACAGCCATCACAGGCCACACACACTATAAATCAACGATGCTTTGCTCACTTACATTTGCGCCTGTCCCCAACTTTTCTCCAGGAAGACCAAAACCAAAAACATTCCCCAAAAGCCCATGGCTTGAGATGGTATCAAAACCACATATGTCACCTGCTTGAAGTTACCTTCCATTTAAGTGAACTGAATGGGAAAATTTTGGGCCAACTAGGTTGCATTAATTATTAACGACAGGAAAAGGCATCGCCACATATGACTGAAATCAGAATCAAAACAGCATTACAAGGCCAGGAACACAGACAGAAGGTGCTGTGTAGGAGTTTGCACCAGGACACCTGCTTTAGTTAATATAAAATAAGGGTCAAACATGAAAGTATCATCTGTGAAGAAAGGCCCAGTGCTAGAAAGCAGGACTCTCAATGCCTGTGCCTCTCTGCTTAGGCCATGTGCCCTGATGCTCTGGTGTGGTTGAGCACACCTGTCATAGTTAATGTTCCTCCCTGTGACAAATGTCTGAAATACTTTAAGGGAGGAAAGAATGATTTTACTCATGGTTTCTGGGATAGCAGCCCATGGTCACGTGTCCTCATTGCGTCTGGCCTGGGCACAGTGATGCACACACAGCAGTGGGCAGCACGCAGTGGAGCGCCTTCACCTAAGAGCTGACTTAGAGAAAGAGAGAGAAAGACAGGCAAGGGCCAGACATAAGATACTTCTCAATGGCTAAGGTCTCTGGTGATCTCCTTGGATAAATACGCCCATCTCTTTAGTCTTTACCACCTCCCAATAAAGCCATCAAACTACAACCCCATCAGTGGATTAACTCATTGGTAAGTCAAAGCATTCACGAGCCAGTCGTATCCATGGCACCTCATCTTTGCTACTTTGTGGGTTCTTCTTTGTTCCTCTTTTATTCCCTGGGTTTATCCCCCAATCCTAGATAGGAGAGAAACCAGGACTCTAATTTCTTTCCTTTTGTTTCTTCTTTGACTACAGCTACTAACAAACCACAAACAATCTCCCTAAGTGACCAATAACCACCCTCACCATCTCCTGAGACCCTAGCATTTATGCACCTTCTGAAATGTTCCCAGAATTCCAAAGGTCACACAATGGCAGAAACTGTCCACAGTTGGTAAAACCTTGCCTCTGCGAGAGCACGAGGCAAATCATAACCAGCAGCTGTAGACAATCTGAACTCCACACCTCGGATTAAAATGAAAACTCATTCTTATACTATTTCTGTGATTTTAAAGATACCAGTGTTCCAAAATTGTCACTAAACCCATCAGCCGGCAAAAAAGACTTTAATACATACATGTTGGGGGACATTTCAGATTCTAACTTTTATAATATTTAATGGGGTCTACTTGCTTCTGATAGTGACATAAGCCTACCTAGATTTGTTTTCATGCTGACACGATTCGAGGATGGGTCTGAATTAGACAAGGCTAATGAAATGGTCCCTTTTAGAGAACACCTTAGTGATGGCATCCTTGGACCTGGAAACAGTCTATATCTTCCATGGAGGGCCAAGGAATACTTCCTGAACCTATCCCAGCCCAGAGAAGGAGCATGGCACTGACCATGCCATACTGAGGATGCTGGCATTGCCAAGTAACTGAAAAGTTTAGTATTTAGCAGGGAATGCACATACACTCACATCCACATGTTCAAAATCAGCATTCATTTAGGCATGCTGTAATCTTCAGCAGGATTTTAATAGCTTTCATGTAAGAATAAAGACAAAGATTCCTGTAGCATAGCAAATGTAAATAAATTCATATGTAAACTTATATGTAAATAAATGTATTTAAATAAAATTTTACACTTAAGATTTTAATTAAATTCATTCTCATAAATTTTATTTATACATTTCTTTATTAGTATCCTTTCTATCTTCCTATACATTTGCTATTTGAAAGAAAAGAAATATCTCTAAACATATTTGTATAAACTGCCATTACTTTTATATGTTGTAGTAGCACTATTTGCTCTGTATTCCTAAGGTCCTACTTTATCACCAACTCTTTAAAACATCTTTTGTAAAAATGCATTCCTTATGCATTTATACATGAGCCAGGCGTGGGTGACATACACCTTTAATCCCAGCACTAGGGAGGCAAAGGCAGGTGGATCAAGGCCAGCCTGGTCTACAAAGCAAGTCCAGGATAGCCAAGGCTACACAGAGAAACCCTGTCTCGAAAAACCAAAAAAAAAAAAAAAAAGTGTACATGAAAATTATGTATGTCAATCATCTTCACCCCACAGTCCTCCTTTCCAACCCCTCCCAGATAGATCTCCCAACCCCTACTGCATGTCCTTATTACACATACTACATATATTATACGTACATTAATACCCACATATATCATACCGAGTCTAATAAGTACTGTGCACACATGTACAGGTGTGTGCCCATCCCACTGAAGCACGGTCAACCCATCAGGGACCACAGCAGTTAAAAAGGCAGCCACCAACTGTGAGTGGCACCTCAGCTACAACGTACCGACACTTTTATACTTGCTACAGGGCTAAAGGATGACAAAACGGAATATGATGTGTAAATTTCACATCTCTTAAGTTGGCACCTAAGTGACACAAACTGACCGATACTGTCATAAGGACATCTGTGAAATGATTCAGCTGGGTTGTGGAAAATAAATCTAATTAAAACAGAGAATGTTTTGCCATCTTTCGGGCAAAAGTAAAACCACGTAAGGAAAAACCACACCACGAAGTTTCTTTCACGGGTGTACGTGACACGCTCGTTTCACGCTTTTAGCCCCAGAAAGAATACTTGTTTTGTATTCCTTTTTATGCATGGACTCACATTATCACCAGGAATGAAACAAACACAAGATTGGGAGCCAAAGGCCGGGCGTGGTGGCGCACGCCTTTAATCCCAGCACTTGGGAGGCAGAGACAGGCGGATCGCTGTGAGTTCGAGGCCAGCCTGGTCTACAAAGTGAGTCCAGGACAGCCAAGGCTACACAGAGAGACTCTGTCTCGAAAAACCAAAAAAAAAAAAAAAGATTGGGAGCCAAAAAAAACCTCCTCAGGTCAAAGTTCCAGTTTGTGCAGTTACCAGTACTTGTGCAACTTAGCACACGGACCTTTAGCATTTTCAAATATTGCAACTTTCAGAATTCTGTTTTCAACTTCGGACAAATACTTTTATTTGCACAGAGATGTTAATGTTTCTCAACAATAGCATGACTACAAGGTCAGGGGATGGCTGATGGATGGAGTTCTGCTCTGGGCAGCTGCCCTGGGCACGCAGACTGCTTGGCAAGCCTGACCTCCAAACACCAGATGTCAGTAGAACCTTCAGAGTAATAAAATCACCTACACTGTCAAAGGTTCCTGAGGGAGAAGGCTGGGCAAAGAGGCCTCTTGTTGAAAATCTCTGGGTTGCGGTGTGCTTGGTTTAGAATTTATGCAAAATGAGGCCCATGTTCTTATTAAAGACGCAAAATCCAGTAGGCTTCTGATGGGAGCTGTTTTAAATCACTCTGGAAAATTGTCACTACTGCATCCTTTTCCTGTATATGAGTGGTTGTCATCCTGTGGGTCGTGAACAACTCTTTTACGATCGTCGGAAAACACAGATATTAGCCGAGTGTAGTGGCGCACGCCTTTAACACTAGCACTTGGGAGACAGAGGTAGGCAGATCTCTGTGAGTTTGAGACCTGGTCTACAAAGTGAGTTCAAAGACAGCCAGGGCTATTACACAGAAAAACTCTATCTCAACCAAAAACCCACCAAACACAATAATTTTATGGTTGAGGTCACCACACCATGAGGAACTGTATTAAAGGGTCACAGCACAAGGAAGGTTGAGTGACAACCACTGTTGTACATGGAAAAGTCATCACTTCAAATATCATTTCTCGACTGATGACAACCAAATTCATGCCTCCGTTAAAGGCCCCACACTCCAGTGTGGGCGTGCATCAGACCTATTTACTATCTACATTCATAAGCCGGGCCTGCTGGTGCACACCTTTAATCCGAGCTCTCAGGGAGGCAGAGGCAGGTGGATTGCTGTGAGTTCGATGCCAGCCTGCTCTACAAAGCGAGTTCAGGACGGCAAGATCTACCCTGTCTTGAAAAACAAAAAAGAAGCAAACAAAAAACCTAAAAAGACTATCTACGTTTATTCAGCAGTCCTAGCCAACAGAATGCGCCTGACTAAGATAGATGACCACTAACAAACCTTCATTTCATTTCCTGGGCCTTTCTCTTAAATGCCACACAGTTGTTACTGCTTTATACAAAGTCTCCACTTGTATATGTAATTAGCATGTGAGATTTACTCTGTTCAAAACTGCTATTTCAGCCAGGCATGGTGGCGTAGGCCTTTAATTCCAGCACTCGGGAGGCAGAGGCAGGCGGATCGCTGTGAGTTCGAGGCCAGCCTGGTCTACAGAGTGAGTCCAGGACAGCCAAGGCTACACAGAGAAACCCTGTCTTGAAAAACAACAAACAAACAAACAAACAAAAACTGGTATTTTAAGATGGGTGCAGTGGCGCATGCCTGTAATCCCAGCACTTTGGAGGCAGAGGCTGTAAGTTCAGGCCAGCCTGCTCTATAAAGCGAATCCAGGACAGCCAAGTCTACACAGAGAGACCCTGTCTCAAAACAAAACAAAACAAAACAAAACAAAAAACCCAAAATCAAAACAAAACAAAAAAGCCAGGTACTTCAAAGACCTTCCCTATGCAACAGAACCAAGCATTGCTGACATCTGAAGATCTCGAACATTGAGGAAAATGACCTGCATGACCTGTGGAGTGTGTGTGTGTGTGTGTGTGTGTGTGTGTGTGTGTGTGTGTGTGCTGAAAGCCACACAGGTCAGAAAAGTCTCTTGGAACTGAAGTTGCAGCTGGTGTGGGCTGCCATGTGGTTACTAAGAACCAAACCTGGGCCCTCTGCAAGATCAGGAAGTACTCTTAACAGCTGACCCATCTTTCTAGCCCTCCTCCCAAATTCTACTTTTTAATGTGAAAATAACACACTCATCTCTTTAGTGTGCAAATTTATTGGAGTCCTGGCTGAGGGGCTCCTCTCCCCTTCTTATGCCCCTCAAATTTTCCATATCTTTTTATCCCACCTCAGAGTTAAGGTTTAAAAACTGAAGAAACCGTGATATAAAATGACAGTAAACTCCCTCTTCTATAAGCTGCCTTGGCCGTTGTGTCTTATCACAGCAATGAGATGTAACTAAGACAGAGCCAAGAGAGGAGAACATTTCAAGAAGGAAAAAGTTCAGAACATCCAAAACTGGTGACTTGACTTATGAGTACACTAGTTATCTTCGCTTTGTCTCTCCATGCTTAGATCTGTGTTCTGCTCAGCAAAGGTCCATCTTTCAACAGCAAGACATCCCCTAGCTCTGTGGTTTCCAGTTTGCTTCAGCTAATCAGAGATACCAGCAAGACATCAAAGACAGGTTGAGAGGGGACCATGTGGAGGGGGGACCAGGTGGAGGGGGGACCAGGTGGAGGGGGGTCCATGTGGAGAAGGGACCAGGTAGAGGCGGGACCAAGTGGAGAGAGGACAAGGTGGAGGGGGGCAGGTGGAGAGGGGACCAGGTAGAGAGGGGACCTGATGGAGAGGGGACCAGGTAGAGGTGGGACCAAGTGGAGAGAGGACCAGGTGGAGGGGGGACCAGGTGGAGAGGGGATCAGGTGGAGGGGGACCGGGGTGTTCTTCCCCTGCCCTCCCTGTTGGCTCAGTGTTTAACAGTGTTTGCATTTTCCTCCTAAGGCCACCATTTATCTCAGATGCTCCCTGTCACAGACACAACTGCCACAGAGTTCCAGTATCAGCTCTCCTCCTTCCTTTTTAGTCCAAGAGATAATGATGCCCCTTGATCTAGTTTCTTGCCTGGGAGTAATTTGGCATCATTTTAATTCCTTAACCTCGACTTCATCTCTGTGGTTTTTTCCTTTACTAAGCCATCTGTAGTAAATTTGAACCATTTAGTACAAATGTCCAGTAAAGCTAAGTCTATAGAGACCAAAAGTAGTAATTACCTGGACTGAGGGCTGAGAATAGAGGCCAAATACAAATACGCATAAGGAAACCAGCTACAAGTGATGGTTATTTAATCCAGTAGGTTAACTTTAAAATTATCGAACTTCATAAATGTACTTTCTAAATGGTGAGAAGATCCTTTGCGTGCACTAACACCAACTACTCAGTGTTAGCGGGATAAATATAAAACATCCATTCTCACCGTGGCCTCTTCAGGTTCATTTGTGTGAGCGCCTTTGTCGTAAGGGCAGAGTGTTCTAACTATCAGCTCCCCAGTTTACTCTAGCTGTAGGAAGGAGCTTTCATGGAATAAAGACGCTTTGCATACTTCTGTGGAATTGAGTTCTTCAGACACTGGCTAAGAAGTTACTTTAGACAGGTTGAACTTGAGGTAACGCATTACATATCATTACACTGGGAGTCAGGAAGGCTGTGTGACCAAGAAGAGCAAATAAGAGCCGGGCGTGGTGGCTCACGTTTGTAATCCCAGCACTTGGGATTGTGTTGCCTTGGCTGTCCTGGCCTCACTTTGTAGACCAGGCTGGCCTCGAACTCATAGCGATCCCCCTGCCTCTGCCTCCCAAGTGCTGGGATCAAAGGCATCACCTGGCTCATTTTATCTACATTAACTAGCTAGCATTCTTTAAAAAAAAAAAAAAAAGCCTTGGGGCACTTTCTTTTTCCAGTGTTTCACATGCTCCACTGATAAAGACTTTAAATTACAAAGTTACAGGGGTGGCAAGATGGATGTCTTTGCCAGTGCTGCATAAGCAAACAGCTCTTGCCCTCTGCTCTGGTCTTCCGTGTTTGGGGATATGCCCCTTCACTAACATGAGAGAATCACTTTGACCTTAGGGTGATGAATGGTGAATCCAACTTTAGGGGAGGGTACAGTTTGGAGACAGCAGGGCTCCAGATGTGCAGGACTGGCTTTGGCTGGACCTGAGCATTTAAGCCCAGCCCTAGCCTTCTTTAGAGTGGAGGCAGATTACAAATATCACACACTTCAGCTCCGCAGAAGGCCTAGGGCTAATCCAGGTAGAGGTGGGTTTTGTTTGCTTGTTTGTTGTTCATGACACACTGGACATCAAAGGTCTTCACATTCTGAAACCAAATATATAGCCGGGCTTACATTGTATTAAAGAGGAAGCCTGTACTTCTGCTCCACTGTCATAATGCCCTCTATTTCTGCATTTTCACTATGCTACAGTCTCTTTGAGAGCTAAAACAGTGTCTAAATTCATTCACCAAAGCATACTCACAGAATATATACATGTTAGAGTTATTACATATCTACATATCTACAAAAACGAACACAGAACAACAACAACAACAAAAAAAAACCACAAACAACAAAAGCCCAGTTAAGCAAGGGAAGATATTAAAAGCAGTCCATGAAGTCTGATACTTTGTAAGCGGCAGCAGACCATCTGATAGTCCTGCATAGAATCAGATCTTTTTCTCAGATCTATATTCTCAAGCTATACCTTACTCTGTGAGGCTTCGGGGAACAAAAGTATCACAAGAGCAAGTCAGACAAAATGGGGGATCCCAAAGTCTCAACCCTGGCCAAGGAGCTATTGGCAGCTGATGGGTGGATGCTACAAGACTCAGCTTTCCTCAGGCATGAGGTCCCTCAGAGGCCACCCACACACCAGTTGATATCCTACATCTGCACACATATTCACAGCATAAATAAACTCAGTGGGTTTCTAGAAGACAAAACCAAACATTAATTAGGGAAGGGAAAGTGTGATGAGGAACAGGAGAAGAATTGTAGGGCAGGAAATGGGAGATGTATTTGATGAAAACACACTACATAGCTGGGTGGTGGTGGCGCACACCTTTAATCCCAGCACTGGGGAGGTACAGATAGGTGCATCTGTGTGAGTTCGAGGCCAGCCAGGTCTACAGAGCTAGTTTCAGGACAGCCAATGTTTCATAGAGAAACCCTGTCTGAAACAACAACATCAACAAAACAAAAGCCCATAAAAAACCCCAAACACAAATAGATAGACAGATGGATAGATGACAGATAAAAATACACTCTATGAGCCCGGCATGGTGGCACATGCCTTTAATGCCAGCCCTCGGGAGACAGAGGCAGGCGGATCCCCGTGAGTTCAGGCCAGCCTGGTCTACAAAGCGAGTCCAGGACAGCCAAGGCTACACAGAGAAACCCTGTCTCAAAAACCCAAAACCAAACCAAACTACACCAAACAAACAAACACTCCATGCATATATGAAAAATTCAAACAACAGAAAAAGTTTTATTTTAAATCATGGCTATAATTTGGTTAATTTTTAAAGTCACGCTAGGAAGTCACAGGAATGGCGATGGCGGAAGCTGCTATCTCTGCCTGCCACGTTCCTCTGATTGTCTTTTAACGGCGATGGACACAGTGGCTAGTGTGGACTGCAAAAGGCACATCTGAGTAACAACTATCTCAATAGCTTTGCTCAGGTTTGGGCAAAATAATCTAAAGAGAACTAAGTCACTGTGTCCTGGCTCCTACTTCAACGCTGGAGACAAGTCACGTTCTCTGTCTGCGAATCTCAGGTTCATATAGCTCCCTAAACCCCAAGTGGACGGCAGCTGGAGCCCAAGCCATCCTGAGGCGCAGCCAAGTCTGGATCGAGAGGTTTCCAAGCAAGACAGTTTCTATCCGAAATAGTCGCGTGAGGGATCTGGTGCTTCGCTGCAATGAAGGTCAAGGCCCGCCTTCTTCCATCACCCCAAGTCTGAATGCTGTGGACACCTCCCTACTGGCTCCTCAGGGTTGTTGCGACAGGGAGAGGAGCAGCCTTCAGTGGGAAACGTCTTCTTACAGACTCGGCGCCCAGAAGGCTGAGCACAGCCCGCCAGCTTCGTACCCGGAAGCCTCGCACCGGGTGCTGAACGCGCCGGGAGGCGGTAAGTGTGGCGGGAAGCGGCTCCGCCCCGCCCACCAGCTCCGTGAAGGAGGCGTGGCGAGCACAAGCCCCGCCCACACCCAAGCCGGTCCTCTCGGCAACTGGCACAACATAACAAAATGGCTGCCGTGCCGCCGGTCGCCTGAGGAGAAGTATCCCAGCCTCTCCGAAACGTCTCTCCCGCTAGGCTATTCCTCCCGGTGCTGAGGCGGTGAGTGTCCTTCGGCGTCCGGGCCGAGCCTGAGAGGCGGGCGGCAATGGCCGGAAGGCCCCGGCCCAGCGTGAGGTGGGCCGGCTCCGGATGGATTCGGGGCGGGGGGCGTGTGCTTGGAAAGGGGATTGGACGGGAAGGAGGAGGGCCGGGGCCGGCGTGGGCAGGGAGGGGAGGGGAGGCGTGCATGGCCGGAGGACTGGACGCTGCTGTGTCGCGGAGTTGGGGTGAGGTGCTGTGAAAGACGAGGTTCCCGCCGAGAGGAAGAGGTGCCGGATGTGCTGCTGCCTACGGAATGACCGAGGCGGAGATGGGCTGGCGGCCCTGAGGGTAGCACGGGAGGGTGTATCAGCTGAGAGATGTAGGGACCGGTGACTGTAGAAGCTAAATATCGAGCTGTCGCACACCTTTAATCCCAGCACTCGGGAGGCAGAGGCAGGTGGATCTCTGAGTTCGAGGCCAGCCTGGTCTACAAAGCAAGCCCAGGGCAGCCAAGGCTAAAAACAGCCTGATTCTACCACTCTGCTTGACTTAACCTTGGCTCTGGTGACTCTGGGCATCTTAATGAAAAAAAAAAAAGTATGTGTGGACGGTGGTGGGGGCCCTACCGTGGTGCTCATGTGGAGGTCAAGGCTTTGCGGAGACAGTTCTTTCCTTCCCTCTTTACATAGGTTCCAGATATAGGGCTTAAGTCATCAAATTAACAGAGAAAATGCCTTTACCCACTGAGGCATCTCAGTGGTGCTCTGGGCATGTGCCTTAACTACTTCATTGATGTCGAAGTTAAGGTTTTTATTGCAGTGGTCATGACCAAAAGCAACTCGTGGAGGAAAAGGTTTATTTGGCTTGCATGTCCCTGGGTAGCAGTGTTTAAGGAAAATCAAGGAAGGAATTGAAACAGAAGCAGTGGAGGAATTCACCATTCCTGGCTTGCCCCTCTTGGCTTGCTCAGCCTGGTCTCATACACAACCCAGGACCACTTGCCCATGGGTGGCACAGTCCCTGGTGATCTGGGCCCCCTCTCATCAATTACGAATCAAGAAAATGCCCCACAGACTCGCCTACAGGCCAGTCTCACGGATGCATTTTTCTCGTCCTTTAAAATTCCTTCTTCACAGATACGTCTTGGTCTGTGTGAAGTTGGGCCAAAACCAATCAGAACACTTGATCATGTTTCTTCATGTGTAAAAGTAGTGGCTTAATCACTTCCGAGTGTTTGCCATGGGTCGGATGCAGTTCTAAGTACTACAGAAGTACAAAGTCATTTAGAATTTAATCAAACTGGAAGCTACATTCACATTTAAAAACTGAGCAAGTAAAGCTGGGCGTGATGGTGCACACCTGTAATCCCAGCACTCAGGGAGGCAGAGGCAGGTGGATCTCTGTGAGTTCGAGCCCAGCCTGGTCTACAGAGTGAATCGAGGACAGCCAACGCTACACAGAAAAACACCTGTCTTGAAAAAACTTTTAAAAATTAATTTGACAGTGTCTTTGGAGTGTTTCTCCTGGCCCTTTCAGGAAAGCCCTCTCTACTCTTACAGCATTTAGTCTGATTGGAGAAACAAACAGGTACTTTCACAAATCCAGTTGAATGAATTTTCATAAGTACAGAGTTTATGTAGGTACAGAGACCGTTCTGAACGTAGACACCTTACCTTCTTAGCTCGGTGTTTTCTTAGAATCTAACACATTCTACAATTCACAAAAATGGTTCAATAAAGTTGGATAAATAAGCTAACAGAAAGGGATGAGAAGTTTAGGGTTTGTGTGTCTTTTGTTTTGTTTTGAGACAGGGTTTCTCTCTGTAGCCCTGGCTGTCCTGGAACTTGCTCTGCTGACCAGGCTGGCCTTGCACTTGAGAGATCTGCCTGTCTCTGCCTCCCTCTGAAGTCAAACTGTGGCTCATTGTGAACAACAACCCAGGGTCAAACTTCCTCCTCTTTTTCTCCTCAAGAAATGAGTAGCGCTGGATGTGGTGGGACACACCTGTAATCCCAGCGTTTGGGCGGCAGAGGCTGGTGGATCCATGTGAAATCCAGGCCAGCCTGGTCTACAAAGCAAGTCCAGGACAGCCAGGGCTACACAGAGAAACCCTGTCTCGAAAAACAAAACAAAACAGGAAAGAGAAAAATGAGTGGCTACCACCCAAGCTAACTTAACTCTAAAGAATATAATGGTAATGGCCAGTATTTCCAGACGCTTTACCAAGTGCCAAGTACTGGGATTAACAGCATGTGCCGCCGCCACCAAGCAGGTTTGTGTGTCTTAACAGAGGAGTGAGACCGGAGGGAAGAGATCAGGTTGTAAATACAGGAAGGCATAGTAACCGTGGTGTTACATGGAGTGGCATGTTCTTACTTAGGTTTAACTAAAGATGAATGGTGGTTGGAGCGTGTTGTTTAAGTAAGGCAATGCTGTCAGAGCGGTAGAATGGGTCAGCACGGGGCACTGGTTGAGGTGAAGAGAGATAAGCACTTAGGGAAGATGGGGTAGATACTGCAGTGTTAAGGCAGAGGATTAGAATTGTGGAGAAATGGGGGAAGAGTACTATGGTGTTTGGAAACTGGGACAGAATTTGTTGGGGAAAACTTTACAGTTCAAATGATAGAGAAAAAATTCAAAGCAGAAGTAGGCTGCACAGAATGGGCCACTGGCTTCAATAAGCCAGAGGAAGAGAATCAGGAAGAGTTATTAAAGGGCTAAGGAAAAGGTGTTGGGGCTGTCAGGTCAGGGCAAGTGTCTGGGTTTGTGGGTTCACAGCTTAGTCATATGAGGCTAATTGTCCCAACATTCCAGTGGCTTCTCTTGCTCTGTTGAACATCTGTTGGACCTTTAAACGTGAGTCTTCAGCTATGAGTATGTTTTCTTGTCTTAGTTTTGTTCCTTGACAGCTGACTGGCCCTACTTTGCCTTTTTTTCTTTTCCATTGTTTCCATTTATTCATTCTGGATTCACACTTCGACCCATTGCAAACAGCAACCCAGGGCCAAACTTCCTCCCTTAAGAAATGAGTGGCTACCACCCAAGTTAACTAACTCTAAAGAGTATCATAGTAGTGGTCAGTGTTTACAGAGGGTTTACCAAGTGCCAGAAACTGGGATAAATTATTATGTGTATTGTCACATTGGAAGAACTGATTGCATAGTTTCATGTTTTACAGATGAGTTCATTTGGAGATGATCCAAAACAATTGGATAAACCAAGATTTTAATCCTTTTATGGTCCTAAGATCTACAGCTGAATGAGTTTTCTGGGGTCCAGATCATGTTTTTCTTTATGTCCTTCAGGGCACCATACTGTCTTACACAAAACAAACTATAAGTGAATTTTGCCTTACTTCAATATAGTTAGTTCACTACACACACACACGCACACACACACACACACCCCACTACTTAATACCTCTAACTTATATATGTCTATACTTTTTCTTTTCTTTTCTCATATGCAACTAACTATACGATTCAGAAAAGCTTTTCCTGAATTCACAAAACTACTGTTTATACCATCCTCCCAAAGCTTTTGCTCTTAGTTTAAAAAGTGCGGCTAAAATAACTAGAATAATCAAAACCCTTTCGTGTCTAATAGACTATTCTTTCATGGGAAGAGATCTCTTTAATTCAGTGCTAAGGTGGACTAGCATTCTCCTTCAAATAGGAATGATACACCAAGCTTGAGGAAAACCAAGATGTAAACACTTAGGTAAATTATAGCTAGTCCTTGTTGTGGTTTGGATGAGAATGGCCCCCATAGGCTCATACCTTTTAATACTTGGGCCCCAGCTGGTGGAACTGTTGGGAAGGATTAGAAGCTATGGCTTTTGTGGGGGAGGAGTCTCAGTAGGAGTGGGCCAGTTAGTTTTTCCTCTGCTTGTAGATGAAGGTGTAAGCTCCCAGCTACTGCGCCAGTACTGTGCCTGCCTGCCTGCTCTCAGCTGCTGCCTGCTGCCATGCTCCCTTCCATGACAGTCACCAGCTTTAACCCTCTGAAGCTGTAAGCCCTTGATAAAGTCTGCCTTTTTTTATAAGTTGCCTTTTTATAGTGTCTTACCATATCAATAGAAAAGTAGCTATAATATTCCTGAATAAAAGTAGTTAATGGGTGGCAAACACTGTATGTTACCGTTTTCATAAAGACAAGAAATTAAAACAAACCACAAAACAAAACAGGGAGGTACAGATCCAACCTCATATCTTTTTTTCCATCTGATAGCATTTGTCAGGATTATAAAAATAGAATAATGTGTGTCACATCCTACAGATATATAGATATTTTTTTATTTTTTATTTTTATTTTAAAAAGCATTATATATCTTTAGGCTACTCAACTATTTTGTATCCTATATCTTAGTCTTCTCTTCAAAACTTTGATATTATAAACTATCTAGAATTATTCTTGTCAAATCCTAATACTCACCTCACTAAATTATCATGAAGCCCTATGTTACCTGCCCTGATAAGTGAAACTTAGGCATAGTCAATTATAGATTTCGAAAAGTATCCAGTGGATTGCAGAAACCTGAATCATTTAAAGATTAGTGATGCTTCCAGACCACCATGTTCTTTGCCCGAGTTGCCATAGTTCCTGTAAAGTCTGCATTATGAAACACACACTATCTCCTAGGGGAACCATCCCAGTGAATGGGGTTTGGGGCTACAGTTTGAGAATGGAGACTGTGGCAGTACCTAGGGACCAAAATGGAACCTGCAGGAGCAGCTTCATTGGTTGCAGATCAACATTTGCCTTATTTGAAGATGGTCTGATACCATAGCACCCCTGTGATGAAGTAAAGCTGGACAGAGACTCAGCATTTGTTTCAAAAGGACATTGTTAAATTGAGCTTTTGGTTTAGTTTGTACAAGAAGGCTGTATTTGACTATATAGGAACTCAAGACCCAAAGAAGGCAACCTCAGGCCAAATCCAACTAATATAAAGATGTGTGTGCATCATCCTTTCACAGCGCCCTCTTCTGATACCAGCTTATCATTGGATTGGAACCTACTTTAACTTTACTTTATCACTAAACATTTTTTCCTAAAACTTAATGTACGTTTGAGAGCCAAGGGTATGCATTAGGTCGCCCAAGGTGGTATTTAAAGGGAACAAAAAAGAAACTTAGAGGAGCACTGACATTTAGGGGAAGGAGAGGGACGTGAGCCACAGAGGAGGCCATGCAGTAGCCAGAAAGACAAGAGACTCTCAATAGAACATGCTTCTAGGAGGAAGAGTGCTTACAAGTTGCGGTTGCCACATATTCCTGTGTGTGACCCTGTATGGAAAGGGCCTGTGAGAAGTTCAAGCTGATAAGCCGAGAAATAACAAGTAGCACTCTGAGCTGAGCATGTGTCAGTGACAGACCTGCCAGGGCCTCTTCTCTGTGGAGGGGGTAGTCAGCGTTTAGGAGAGCACCTGCTCCATAAGCTTGGAGCCTTTGTGTTCACAGCCTTACGATCTTAAAGCTCTAGAGATAATATAACACTCTTAATAGCTGTAGAGATATAGCCTTATTAAATATGTTGAAAACTCTTGCAGGTTTTGATGGCCACCTGGTTTTGCTCTTGCAATGAAGAAAGGTTCTAAACAAAAGCTCCCGAAAGCAAAGATGCTGCAGTCGTCCCATTTGCCTGGGTCATCATCTCTTACGTTCAATATGCGATCTAGGTCACTTTCACCTTTAATTGGATCTGAGACTCCACCTTTTGGTGCCCCGGCTTTGCTTACAGATGAAAACACCATGCTTTTGGAGTCCCAGCCCCATAAAGGTACTGCTAAAATTGTATCTGGTTTCACACGTAAGTAGAGATGTGAAATGCTGAGCGTAGGTAAGGGGTCAGATCTAGCATCTCTCCTGAACTAGCTTGAATTGCTGTCATAATTGGTAGAAATTGTGTAAGAAGTGGGAGAGGACTGAGGCTTGGATGAGGGTGGAGGTGTCTGGGAAGAGTTAGGGTGGAGAGTTTCCAGGAGATGAAGTTGGATTTCTTCTAGAGCATTCTTTTAAGCTCTTTACTAGAAATATTCCTCCCTCATTAGTTGGGGTTGGACATCTCTCCTTACCCTAGTTGGATATAAACAGCCAGCCGCGCTTGGGCTCTTCACTCTGCTTATTTCCAACCTGTGAGGAAACCTATTTTTATCTGTGAGAGCATTGACTTCCACTTAGGGAACATACACATGTGCCACCAGTATTTTTAAATTTCTTTTAAAAACAAAAACAAAAAACTGGCTGCTGCTTTAGTTTCTGTTTCAGAAATGCTTTATTCTTCACTAGATTGTGAAATTCCACCAACCCTGCTGCCCTGAGCACCTGATGGCTTTGCGTTAAAACACTTTTAGCCTTGAGTGTGTACTCTGTGCTGCCTTGCTGCCCATTGGTCCCTGGTTGTTTCTGAACTGATTGTTACTCTGGAATGTTGGTTTTGTCAAGAGACTATTTTCTCTTTATAAAATGTATTGTACCTTTAGCAGTCTTTGACAGCGCTTTCCACAAAAGGCCATAAAGGAGGGTGTTTTACCTACCAAGCTGAGACCCTCTGTTCATAAAATGTTACTACACTTTCTATTTCATAAAGCAACAAGTGAAAAAAAATAGAGCTTTGAAACAAATCTCAGTGCTGCATATGATTGAAAGTGCAAATAGAGGGCTGGAGAGATGGCTCAGTGGTTAAGAGCACTGACTGCTCTTCCAGAGGTCCTGAGTTCAATTCCCAGCAACCACATGGTGGTTCACAACCATCTATAATGAGAACTGTGGTTCACAACCATCTATACTGGGATCTGATGCCCTCTTTTGGCATGCAGGCGTATATGGCAGATAGAGTAATATATAAAATAAATAACTCTTAAAGAAAGAGACGAAGAAAGAGAGTGCAAATAGAAACACTGGGCCACATAGGCCTGAGGACCTGTGTGATCTCCAAGACCCATGGTGGAAGGGCAGGAGCTGACTCACAGAAGTTATGTTCTGATCTCCACACACGTACTGTGGTACAAGGGCACCTGCATGCACGTGGATGTATGCACTTGTGTGTGTGTGTGTACACAAGAAAGTACAAGGTTTAAATGTATCTGCTTGAGTTAAAGCTTTGAATTTGTGCTGTATTAATTACAGGATATTGAGCAAATAATGTAAAATATTGATTTTTATGTATGTGGGTGCTTTGCCTGCATGTATATCTGTGCACTGCTGTGTCCCAGGTGCCCATGGAGACCAGAAGAGGGCCCTGGGTCCCTTAGCACTCTGATGTTTGTGAGCTGCCGTGTTAGTGCTGGGATCAAACCCAGGACCTCTGCAAGAACAGCCAGTGCTCTTAACCACTGAGCCATCTCTTATGATCAGTTTTTTTTTTATAAATGTGAACATTAATACTTTTTCTTCAAAGGTTTATACAAACTACATTTTTAAATGCTGAGCATTTCTCACAAAGCCCAAACAGGTAGACTGTAACTGTTTTTATCGTGGTGATGAAGTGACAGAAAGTGACACACTGCGATGCTGGGATTACAGCTAGCCACTACATCAAGCATATGCATGGATTTATATATAGTGTAAAAATGATTTATATTTCCTGATAGTCATACCTTCCTACTGATAATGACCTGTGTCTGGATTTCAGGAGCTGATTCATATGTAGGAGTTCGGTATATTACAGAGGCCCTCATCAAGAAGCTCACTAAACAAGACAATTTGGCCTTGGTAAAATCTCTGAACCTTTCACTTTCTAAAGATGGCGGCAAGAAGTTTAGGGTAGGTTTCCAATGATTTCAAAGCATAAACATAGATTTCAATTTTTTGTCTTAAGCCTATCAGATTTTTTAAGGAGTGCCCTTATTTTCCTTTAATGATATTTTTATTTTTAGGTGTGTGTGTGTGTGTGTGTGTGTGTGTGTGTGTGTGTGTGTGTGTGTGTACACGTGTATGTCTGCACATGAATGCAGATATTCTTGAAGGCCAGAGGCACAGGATCTCTTGGCGTTGGCGCTATGGGTGTTTGTGAACCACTCGACTTGGGTGCTACGGCTTGAACTCAGGTCCTCAGCAACAACAGTGCAGGCTCTTAACTGCTGAGCCATCTCTGCAGCACCCATTTAACAAGTGTCACTTTTGGCAACATCAAGTTTTCATTACAGATTTGTAGTCTTTGTATCTAGGAAATGTCTGTTCGCTTCTGGGACTTATAAACACATTCTGGCAGCATTATGCCAACTTTTTAGCTGAAACAGTTTGTTCATATTGTGTGTTGGGGTATTATTTTGCCTCATTTTATTTTATTTTGGTTTTAGAGATCTCAGTCCATGGTGGTTTGGCTCTGGTGTTGGGGAGCCTGTGGTGAGGCAGAACACAGCAGAGAGACATGTCAGAGCACAGCTGCCACCTCCTTCCTGTCAGCCAGAAAAGAGAGGAGAGGCAGGAGCCAGGGTTCCGTGTCCCTCTTGTTTTTAGTGGGGGTGGTCGTCTTGTTAGCTCGCTGGCAGAAGAGCTTGAACTCTGTTGTTTGCAGTGGAAGTTCTCTATCAGAAGCATATCTCCATATCTCTAGGTGCCTGTTACGTTACTGACTAGAGGCAATTGGCCAGCTACGATTCTAGTCCTGATTTTGCCTTTTCACTGTCTTGTAAATAACTGTGTTGGGACACAGCCGTGCTAAGTTATCTTTAACTAGCTACACATTATAGTAAGAGAGTGGATACTCCCTGAGCTGATTCTCAGTAGCCTAGCACTTCTACCATTCTATTATACTTACTCCAGGAACATTGGTTGAACATGTACAGCAATGCTTATTAAACATTATTTAAGTAGAAAACTTAGAAATGCCTAAAAGTTTCACTGGAGATTGCGAAATAAATTATAATGCAGTACACCATGAAATAATGTGACATTAAAAAAAAAAGCGATGTAGAATCTTAGGTGTTAACATGTCTTAGTTAGTGCTCTATTGCCGTGATGAGACACCATGACCAAAGCATCTCTTATAATGAAAGCAATTAACTGGGGACTTGCTTTAAAATTTTCAGATAATCTGTTATCATCAAGGCTGGGAGGCTGCCAGGCAGGCAGGTGTGGTGCTGAGAGCTTTACATCCTGATCCACAGTCAGCAGGCAGGGTACATATGACTTGAAATATCAAAGCACCCCCCCACACCCCAGTGACATACCTCGTCCAAAGGCCACACCTCCGGATTCTTCCCTGATAACTCAATAATTGAGAGCTAAGCTTACCCACACATGAGTATGGGGGCCTGTCTCGTTCAAACCACCACAACATGGCAGACTTTTTTTATATATATTAGTTTCAGTGAAAACTCAACTCTAAAGTGTTTTATTTAATATCTCAAAAAATTTGAAAGAAATTCTGTCTGGAAATTTAGAGTTTGGTGTAAAAATGTCTAGGACAAAGTATAGGAAAAGGGAGAATCAAAGAGTATGTGTTGCGAGGCCAAACCAGTGAGAAGGTCAACAGGATCTGTTGTGCTAGAAAACATCCGAGAGCCTAATGCTATAAGTAGATAGCATGGTAGACAGAAAAGCCTGGTAAAAGTGACATAGACTAGCCAAAAAGATGAAAGCAGGAGTCACAGGATTTGGCCATTTAAAAGTCTTTCCTTCTGCTTCTCAAACCCACCAAGTCTATTCTTTCAAGGCTTTTAGGAAGTGGCTGTTGTTGGTTTTTGGTTTTGCTTTTGCTTTTTTAAAGATTTTTAGAGAGAGAGAGAGAGTGTGTGTGTGTGTGTGTGTGTGTGTGTGTGTGTGTGTGTGTGTGTGTGTTGCCTGTATTGTATGTTTGTCTGTGTGCCTTGTGCACTGCCTTGTGCCTCCTGAGGCCCAAGGAGGGCACTAGATCTTCTGGAACTAGAGTTACAGATTGTAAGCAACCGTGTAGGTGTTGGGAGTCAAGCAGGAGTCCTCTTCTAGAACAGCAAATGTTTCATATGTGCTGAGCCATCTCTCCAGGCCCTTGTTTGTGGTTTTGTGTGTAAGAGTCAGCCTGGTATTCTCTGTTCCTGGGGGTACACACAACTGTCCAGCTGACATCGTGTTATTAAGGCCTCTGCTGGATATCCTTCCTCTGTGAGGCCTTCTCTTGTCACCCAGGTGTAGACAGCACCCTGTCCTCGTCATTCAACAGGTATTTATTTAGCGCCCAGTATGTGTCAGCAGTAGTGCTTAGCAGTGGACACAACAGGCAAAATCTGTCCTCTTGGAGCCTTGCATACTATCACAAGATGTTTTCCTTATTGTCTTTTTTGAATGTTTCCTGTCTTAAAATCTTACTTGATGTTTGTGTATGCCAGTAAAGTCAAGAAATTGTATTTTCCTTACTTGCCACTATATTTCCTGTACACAGAACAGCCCCTGGTACATAGTACATGCTTGATAAATATTTGCTAAATGGATAATGATGGAGAGGCAGTGAGTGATGTGCTGGAAGAAGGATTGCCTTAGCAGTACAGTAGCAGAAATCGGGGAAGGCAAGAAAAGCAAACGTGGGCAGTTCTTGTGAGTGTGTTCGTGACAGACGAGGGCGACGAGAGGAAAGCTCAGTGGAAACACATGGTAGTGCAGCGCGGCTTAGTGAGTGCAGAAGGAGCCTGAACATAGGAAATGCGAACTGTGATGCAGGGAACGCGTCCTAGGCCACTGCACAGCCTCCCTGCAAACACACCAGCCAGGCAGTGCTCATCTGCTTTAAACTGAGGTGAGGGGACAGTGGAAGGAAGAGGGAGAAGCATAGACAAGTTGAAGTTGAGGGAGCAACGCTGGGAGAATTCTTGGCGATACTTTGGGCTTCTTAGTATATAAGAGTTGCTGAGGACCAGGGAGAATGTCAGCAGAGCGTTACTACTTGTGGTCAAGGGAAGCTGCCAGGGTTCCCTGGTCGAAACAGCCTCTAAACCGCATACCCCAGTGTGGTTTATGTCAAGAAGTCTGTTGTATAAAGTATTCACCATTTATTTCCAATTAGTACATCGAAAATTTGGAAAAGTGTGTTAAACTCGAAGTACTAAATCTCAGCTACAACCTAATAGCAAAGATTGAGAAAGTGGACAAGCTGTTACGATTACGTGAACTCAACTTATCGTATAACAAAATCAGGTGAGTAACTGCTCCTTTAGGTAGCGTGCAGGGTCTTCCTTGTCAGAGATAGACTAAGGGTGTCTGTGTTAGTGAAAGAGTCCTTTGAGTAGCAGGAGTTTTGATTGTTGTTCTGGAATTTACTGTTGCCTTTGTTTCAGTATCACATAAGTGTAGGGTAACTTTTTACTTGGCATTGTTTAAGCAGATACTTTTTTTGGGTACCAGCTTAATTCTGTTTAGTAGCAACATCATCTGGATGTTATCTGTGATTCCTTGCCGTATTACAGAAAGTAATGCTTATGTGAAGAAAATGCTATTTTGATCCTGAAGATTTTCCAAATAATTTGATCCTATATATTTGTCCTTATGTTCTTTGCTCATTGCTATAAGAAATACACTATACATTTCATTTCTAATTCAGATACACATACAAATGTACAACTACTGGGAGAAATAAATTAGTAAAACCTAATGATGACTGAAGCTATGTATAGGAAACTAATGGAGAAAATGAAGCAAGAATCAAATCTTGAAAATCTCTATGCACCTTTTCCCCAACTCAGACTTCTTAAATGCAATGGTCAACAAATACAAGGAAAACAACCGTGGGCCTGGAAAAGTTCTGATTAACACAAAAATGATAAAAAAAAATCTGACAAATCAAGTTCATAGTATGAAAATGTTAAAAAAAAAAGTTGATTTAATGAAAACAATTTCATAATAAAACCAAAGATAGAGAAGCTCAGGAATATCTTTTGAGTATAGCAAATTGACTAGGGAGGTGGAGTGCCAGCTAGATTGCAGGAAATGTGAAGACTGTGTCATCAGTGAGAGCTTTGTGGATGTGGGCATCGTGGCAGGGCTTGTATTCATAAACATGGTATCATTTTAGAATGTGCCGCATTTGCTGCCAGCATAGTACATCTGTGATGAGAACAGTGTAATTATTGTCAACGTTTGGGTAGTGCCATGGCACATAGTGTGGTCTTGCTATCTCAGTGGCATGGCCACGGGCACCCTCTTCTTTCCTGTGTTATGTATAGCATGGTATACTGAGTGTAGTCAGAGGGGCGGGACTGCCAGGCATACTCATAAAGAACTGGCAGTTCAGCTCTTTGGGGAAATCTTTGGCTGTATGGTTGTCATTTGGGAAAAGAGTTTATGAATTATAATTATGAAAAGTAGCCTCATGCAGTAAGACTATTTACTATAAACCACATTGAAAGAACTTTATCATTTTACTTACTAAGTTTGATTTTGTTCTCTGGTTTCCAGTAAAATTGAAGGGCTTGAAAACATGTGTAACCTGCAAAAGCTAAACCTAGCAGGGAATGAAATCGAGCATATTCCAGTGTGGTTTGCAAAGAAGTTGAAATCTTTGCGAGTTCTCAATCTGAAAGGCAATAAGATATCATCGGTAAGCTATTCAAAGTAGCAAGATTTTTTTAAATTTAAATTATTTGGGTTGTAAAGTCTTTGACCATGTATATATTTTACATTGAACTTGATCCCTCTTGTGCCCGGGACCCTCTCTTTCATGCCCCTCCGCCTCCAGTTAGTCCCTTTATCCTCCTAAGAACTTCAAAGGATGAGATTTCTCTTAACGCCCTTGTTCCATTGACCATGTGCCAACTTCAGATGCAACCTAGGGTTCTTCAGTGTAATTAAACATAGACTGACCTCATTTTGCACAGGTTCAGTAGTAACCCTGAATTGCTCTCCTAAGTATTCTCTCTTCCGGCATGTCATTGCACCGTCCTGTATTCCTGCTGCCATCCTTTCCGCTGCTCCTCCCATAAGTAGCTTCCCTTTCCTCTCTTCTCCTGAGACTTGGGCATATCCTGTTCTCTCAAATTTTTCTCTAATTCGTCACTTTTTTTTTGCCACTCAATTAGACATCACCTTCAAACATGGGTGCTTTCTCCTACAAACTAACTTTACCTCCATTGTTTGGGATTAGAGGTGTGTATCACCATGCCTGGACCTAAGCTTTTCTTTACCTGAAACTTGCTCTATACCAGGCTGGTCCTGAACTCAGAGATCTGCTTGCCTCTCTCCTGGGTTTAAAGGTGTGTCTATATTCTAGCCAGATCACACAGACCTAGAAGGTCTTTCGATGTGACCCCTTGTCAGAGCAGCCATGTTCTGAATTAAAATTCCTCTACATAAGGGTAATATATATTTATTTGGGGGAAATATATGCTTGTACCAGATATTTAAAATAGTGTTTCCCAACCTACGTAAGCTTTTAGAATAAACAAAGGAGTTTTCAAAGAACATGGATATCTATACATATTTTTGTGGGTTTTTTTTTTGTTTTGTTTTGGTTTGGTTTGGTTTTTTTCTCGAGACAGGGTTTCGCTGTGTAGCCTTGGCTGTCCTGGACTCGCTTTATAGTCCAGGCTGACTTCAAACTCACAGAGATTCCCCCCGTCTCTGCCTCCCAAGTGCTAGGATTAAAGGGGTGTGCCAATCACACCCAGCTGCATTTTTGTGTTTTTAAACCATTAATTATAACTCTGTTTTCTCAAAATTCATGAAAATCCTCTATAGCTGTTCATTTTATGCCTATTTGAGCAATACAAAATAAAACATTATTGTAATACAGACTGAGATTTAAATCACCAGTTTATTCACTTTCAGGCTCTGAGCAAAGGCAAGTCACATCTCTGAACCTTGAAAATGCATAATATTAGCCAAGTGTGGTGGTGCACTCCTTTAATTCCAGCACTCAGGAGGCAGAGGCAGGCAGATTACTGTGAATTGGAGGCCAGCCTGGTCTACAAAACCAAGGCCACACAGAGAAACTCTATCTTGAAAAACCAAAAAAATAAAAAGAAAAAGAAAAGAAAGAAAATGCATAGTTCTGTCACCAGTGCTCATATACTCCTTTTTTGTACCTTTCTCACATTCCTAATTTGGGGCAATTAGTTTCATAAATAGGTTTTTTTGTTTTTGTTTTTTTCAAGTCAGGCTTTCTCTGTGTATGTAGCCTTGGCTGTCCTAGACTCACTCTGTAGACAAGGCTGGCTTCAAACTCTTAAAGATCCACCTGCCTCTGCCTCCCAAGCTCTGGAATTAAAGGCGTGCGCCATCACCTGGCTCATAGATACCCTTTTTGACATGTTAAAAGCAGTCTTCTTGATTTGTTACTTCCTCTGTTAGTTTATGATTTTAAAATAAGTTCTTCCAATGTTGCTGTTGTATCATTTCAGCTCCAGGATGTCAGCAAGTTGAAGCCACTTCAGGATTTGACCTCTCTAATCCTCAGTGAAAATCCACTCGTGACCCTTCCTCATTACCTCCAGTTTACCGTTTTCCATCTCCGGTCCCTGGAAAGTTTGGAAGGTCAGCCAGTAACCACTCAGGATAGACAGGAGGCTTTCGAGAGATTCAGTTTAGGTAAGATGACACTTACAAAGCAAGCAAACAAGCAAAACCCACTAAACTTGAACGCGAAAGGGGCTTTTCTGTAGAAGTTCTCTAAAAGGATAGGGTCTGCTGAGATGGCTCAGAGGATAAAGGCGTTTGTAGCCAGACTTGAGGTCCTGAGTTCAACTCCCAAAAGTCGCCCTATTACCTGTACACCAATGCCTTCATTCAATAAATAAACAAACACATTTAATTTTAAAAGGTTCATATTGTAATACTTAACATTTTTTAAAAAGGATACATTATAAATCTTATAATCTTACTAAAATTTACATGAAAATGGCATCATAAATTGATTAGTCAAACAAGTATCTATTGAGCATATACTGTGTACCAAAAGTTCCCTGCCTCAAAAATAATCTCTTGAATGTGTAAATGTGCATGTAAGGTGTGTAAATTGGAAGAATGGTGAGCAGCCAGCCAAGAAAACAGTAAATGATAAGCTAACAAGATCAGAGTACAGGAAATTGAGAGTTTCAGATGCCCAGAAAGACTTCAAGGGAGCAGGTGGACACCATGGTGAATGGGCTGGCACATGAGTAAGATAAACACAGAGATGGCTTTAGAATTGCTTTGGGCCAGGCAGTGGTGTTGCACACCTTTAATCCTAGTACACCGGAGGCAGCAGCAGGCGGATCTCTGAGTTCGAGGCCTGGAGCAGTTGGAGAGAGACAGGAACAAATGGCAGATTCTAACAGATTAAAGAATGGAAGGGAGATGTTTGTCAAAGAGTTGATGTTCCTATAACAGCGTCAGTCTTCTAATATCTAATAATTGTGATTTTGAAGTTTAAAGGTGAAGAAAAGATCTAAGATTAAACATTCACCAATAGCTTCAAGGCCAGGAAATGGAAAGAAATGAAGTGCTAAAATTAAACTCAAGTTTATAATAATGAAGTAGCATTCCTAAGATCAGAAGGGAGAAACCATGCTCCTATTTTGGTTCATGAAAATGAGGACCAAGAGATTAGATTTGGAGAGAGAGAGAGAGAGAGATCATTGACACTTTCTTCATCAAAAAAGAGAGAAAATAATACGTAGGCACCAGTACTTTTGTTGTCTTGGTGGTAGGAAAATGTGGGCACTCCCTTAATGAAATGTGAAGCTCTCAGTTGAGAGAGCCTGGATGGAGCGTGGGAGGTCTGAGGAGACAGGAAGCTATGAAGGGACCATTTCAGGGTGCTGAGGATCAGCCTCTATTCAGTCTGTCTTTGAAATTGGCGTCAGTCTACTTCTGACCTATAGCGGTGGCAGTTTCACACCAGTGAGAGGGCTCAGTGAGGAAAGCTGCTTTCTGTGCAAGCCTGGTAAGTTGAGTCCCATCCTGGAACCCACAAAAAGGTAGGAGAGAGCCAGCTCTGCAGTTGTTCTATGACCTCTGTGCACACACTATGGCTTCCAGGCAAGTGTGTGTATGGGGACACGCATATCCACACACATAATAATTAGTAAATATCCCCTCCAATTGCTACTACCTTCTTAGCTCTTAATATAGGTCAGATTCAAATTCAAGGTGGTCATATTTTCCCGAAAACACCATGGTAGATGAGTTTCAAAGTAGAGTTGTGTCACACTGTTCTTAGACTTCTGTTGCTATTGTTCTGAGTATACTTGTTGTTTTCCAAGTAGAGAAGATAATGGTAAATTAACTGTTTCATTTTTATTGGCAGATGAAGTAGAAAGACTGGAAAAAGACCTGGAAAAGAAGATGGTAGAAACAGAAGAGCTTAAGAACAAACAAAAAAAGTTTCTTGAGGAAATAAAAAGTCAAGACAAACTAAACAAGTCATTAAAAGAAGAGGCCATGTTACAAAAACAGAGCTGTGAGGAGCTGGAAATCAACCTCAACACAAAAACGGAATTGGTGAGTCTGTTAACATTGCTTTGGCTGTATTCTGTTAGGGTAGAGAAAACTTTGCGCTTGCATTTAAAAGTAATATCCTGACTGTAGCATTGGGAAGATGGGGTAGTAGAAGCACGAACAAAAGGCTTTGCAAGTTGTAGTTGACTGTGATACGATGCCCAAAGCCAAGGCGTGAAGTGTGGTACCCAGCACGAGGGGACACATGAAGCCTCACACTGCGGGGAGATGTTTAAATAGCATCTCAGATAAGACTGTGTATTGACAGAAGTTTAGAGCCTGGCAAAGATACTCAGAATTTAAACATACACTCTGCGTCATGGAGGCTTCTTTTCAATAGAAATGGTAGCAGTGATGTGTAAAGGTAAGTGCACGTGTGTGCATAGAAAGGGGCAGGGGGAGAAGGAGGGAGGGAGAGAGAGAGAGAGGGAGAGGGAGGGGAGAGAGCGAGTGAGCATGCTGTATATTAGCAACATTTCAAATAACTAGCTAAATTGGCCATCATTGGACATCCATATGGCTGAATAGCTTATAAGTGCTAATAAAATGAGGTAAGACCGTATGTACATGGAAGGATTTTGCTATGTGAAAAATACTTAGTGTTGAAAACAGTGAATCCAGTGTAATCCTGCATGGTCCAGTTGGGAAAAATGGCAAAACAGTAACAGGAGTTGTTTCTGGGGAGTAAATATCTAGGATATTTCCACAGTGAAATGTCTCTTTCTCTGTAAAGTCTAAATCATATATAACTTGACTTTATGATTCAAATATGGAGAAAAACAATAAATTTAAACCAACAGAAAGCATAATTTGAGAAGTTGATTAACTGAAAAGCTTCAGAGCTCTTAAGACTGTTTGGAGAGGGTAAAGGAGCCAGTTGTCCAGGCTGGAGGCTGCTCAGGGAGCTGGACCAGCTGCAGCTGTCTCACACGAGAAGAGTTAGATCTATAATCACATAAATCAGGCCTCGAGAGATAGCTTAAGACCTAGCAGCTGCAAGCTCAGGAGACAAGCTCTCATTTAGTAGTGAATCTGATGGCTGTCTTGAACTACACTGACAATTAGAATATGCCTCTGTCCTGAAGCAAGCAGACACTAGCTGCACGCTTGGTGCTTTTTCAACACAGGCAATATGATTGTAAATTTATACACACACAGATGTTTGATATATGCACATATGGAGGTCAGAGGACAACTTATAGTTTTCAGTTCTCGCTCACACCATGTGGACCCCAGGGATTAAACTCAGATCATAAGGTTTGAGGTCAAGTGCCTTTACCCACTGAGCCATCTTGCCAGCCTCATGCTTCCCTTTCATTTGTTACAATACAATCTTTCTTTCTATCTTTCTTTCTTTCTTTCTTTCTTTCTTTCTTTCTTTCTTTCTTTCATTTTGGTTTTTCAAGACAGAGTTTCTCTGTGTAGCCTTGGCTGTCTTGGACTTGCTCTGTAGACCAGGCTGGCCTCAAACTCACAGAGATCTGCCTGCCTCTGACTTCTGAGTGCTGGGATTACAGTTGTGTGCTACCACACTTGGCTTACAATGTTACATTTTAGACGAATGTTCTTTAAACTGTCAACAGTTTTGCTTTTTTTTTCTCTGTATTTTTTGTTAGAGTCATACTGTGCTTGTCTACATTTATATTATTTTTATTGTTAACATTTTAAAAACCTTTTTATTTATAAATAACATACACTTTAAATAAATTCAGATCACAGAAATATATGCAGTAGAAATGAAGGCTCATTTTTCTATCTCACTCCCCTAAATATTAATATATAGCCTTTTTATTTTCCATGCTTCTGTAGAATATATGTAATTAAATATATTATACATTAGAATATTTTGTGAATGTTTTTAAAAGGAACTTTTATACATATATGTATCTATAGACAAGATAGATAGATAGATACTGCATAGTATTTAACAACGTAGTTAAAGCTCTCCAAGTTTAAGATGTATATATAAGTTTTCAGTGTTTTAAAAGTCTGTTGTGTTTATTTTTTGTTCCATTAAATGGCTCCTCCATAGTTTAACCAATTCCTGCAGGTAAATATTTAGCTGGTTTTTGGTATTGGAGATAGTACCACAGAGAAAATATGTGTGTGCGTATCTTACACACTCACAGTTATTTCTTTAGCATAAATCACATCAAGTAGAATTACTGTACAAATTTCTTTTAAAATTTTGATAAATGGGACCAGCAAGATATCTCTGCAGGTAAAAGCACTTGCTACCAAGTGGAAAGAGCTGAGTTCAGTCTCTGGAACCCACATGGTGGAAGAAAACAACCAGCTCCTCCAAGTTGTACACACACACACACACACACACACACACACACACACACACACACGCATGCACAAATATTTGTAATAAATTCTGATAATACCAATATCCACTTCAAAAAGCTTATTACCAACTTATGCTCTCCACAGTGGTGAGTAAAAGGGTCAAATTGGGTTTATTATTGTGAACTTATGGGAGAGAAAAAATGGAGTCTTGTTACAGTTTTATTTTTATGTTTTTGTAATTGTTGGAGGAGTGACTATTATATATGTATTTGTTGATTATTTTGTCTTTCTTTTTTAAATGACCTGTCTCATCATTTTGTTTCATTTTTGTAATCCCCACATTACTACTATATACTTTAAAGGGGAATTCTACGTCTTATTTTGAGAGCTTAACATTTCCCTTCGTCTCTTGCAGACTATGTGATGACAATATCACCTCCAATTACAAAATGATTTGCAGTTTTATTAACTAATTGTGTGTGCATTAAACTAGTTTCTTTATAAAAGAAAAGTCATGTTGAATTAAGTCTTTGGAGAGCTATTTGGACAGTAGTTAACCCTTGTCCCCACCATCAGCAAATACTAATCCAACTTCCTCTTTGTTGTTATTTTTTGCAAGCCATTTAACTCTTACCTTTCAGTGTTCTTGTTTTTTAAATGGAAATGTTCACTTCTCCTGCCACTCTCATGGTCTTGTGAGGACTTAATGAGGCTCTGTACGTCAAAATAACTTGAAGTGACGCAAGCTGAGTAGTACAAGGTGGTAAATTTATGCTCAGTGATGCCATGTGTCAGGGTAAGAGTGACAGCTGTGCTGATAACTGCTGCGTTCAGTCATCACTAGACAGGTAGATGCTAGGAGCTCCAGAGCCTAGCTCTCTCCAGTGTTCTAGGTGACGTGTCTGTTTGCTTCTTTCTTCTCTCAGCCCGCATCTTGGTTTCTTGCAGGCCTTTTTCTGCTGAGTCTGTATCCTTTTTAAGGTAGTTCCTCCAGGACTGAACTGCACACTGTTTTCTGTGGTGTTGCATGATAACTTGTATTGATATGCTTGTTTACAGTTTTAAGTTTTGAGACTGGTTTGCATCTTTGGGAATGTCTTTGTGCTTGTGTGCTATGTCGTAAATGACTTTGTATACAGGAGAGCAGATGTGAATGTGAGAGGAAATTAGCATTCTTGTTCCTATTTGTGATATGTTAGCTGCAGTCACCTCTTGATTATCCACAGCCAATACATAGCTAGCCTGCTTTCTTTGACTCCTGGTTTTCACTCTCATGTATGCCTTCTGTCAACAGATATTTCCTGAGGCCTTATTATCTCCTAAGTCTAGAGTTATGGAAAAAACAAAGGTACTTTGAAAACAAAGATTATTATAGAAGGTAGTGCAGGCATGTTCTGTGCTTCCAGTCATGTTTGCCTTTGTTTGGGCCCTGTTGTCAGTTTGCTTTGGGGAAAAAATCCTGAACATAAGTTGATGCTGTTGATTGTAAATTTTATCTTTGAGACTCAGGGCCTGGAAACATCACTGTGCTCAATGTGCTAGACAGCAAGAGGACATTGAGGGCAACATGGGAGGGACACTGGGGAGTGTTAGACATGAACCTCAGGTCACTTGAATTTGAACACTGCCTTTTAGCCAGCTGCTCAGTTGGGCAAGTTGCTTACCCTCTCTGAGCAGCTTTGCTCGCCTCATAGTGGCGCTGTGAAGCCTGGGTGAGGTGGCACATGTGATTTACACAGCAGTGGCTTCCGAGAGAGCCACCAGGATCAGTGCTACCCAATGCGATGGGTACTCAGGGGGAGACTGCAAGCTAACTCATGCACGAGTTTGATTTCCTGGCCTTGTAAAATGTTCATGCGTTTGCTTCCTTTCTTTTCAGCTTGCATCTTGATATTCATGAAATATTTCTGCATGCTTTTCTGTCTGAAATCAATTCTCAAATTGCCAAAGAAAAAGTAAAAATCACCTATTGGCCCTTTGAAATGACCTCAGAGGGTCCGTTTGGTAGTCAGGTCACCTGTGGCAAGGCAGTTCACCAATCTGAGACTCAGTTTCTGCATTTGCAAGTTTAGAAATTAGATTACATTTTCCTTCTAGCACCCAAGTCTCCAAGAGCAGCCACAAAGCTGTAGTTGGGGTAAAGTACTATATATACCACATATTTGCATCTGATGGAGCTTTTACTTTTCTTTACTTTCTCCTACAAGGACTAACTTCGAGGCAGAGACAGGAAGACCACACTCTACCTGCCTGGGCTGCAGAACAAATTCCTGGCAGACAGTACCCCCCTCACACACACACACACAAATGCACTAACACTCACAGCTAAGATTCATCAACTAAAGCTAGTCTTTCTCCTCTGTAAAATGTCTCACCATGTATTTAAGCACTCATTAAAAGTAAAGAGTAAGTTCAATACATTACTGCTAGTAATTGGGAAACAAGGAAGCAAATATTACAAAATGGCTGACATTTATTTTCATGTTGAGATGAAGCAACCTAACTTGCTTTTTAAAACCTGACTCACTATATCCTGAAATGGCATAAAAACTTCAAAGGTCTTTCATGTCATCTTTTCTGAAATGGTAGTTCTGTGTTTCATTTTTTTGTAACATACGGTTGAGATAGAATATTCTCAGTGTTGTGCTATTTGATGTAATGGCGGTGAGAACTACTCACGTCATTTGAGGATCATGCTAACTCACTGATCCTTGTTCACCTCATGTTGGCCAATAGCTAAAGCAGAAAACGATGGAGCTAACGCGAGCGTGTCAGAAGCAGTATGAGCTGGAGCAGGAGCTGGCCTTCTACAAGATTGATGCTAAGTTTGAGCCATTAAATTATTACCCATCAGAGGTAAGTTTGTATTTTTTGGTAACCTAAAATTAAAGCAGCACTGGGGGAGGTGGGAGGAAGGAAGACAAATGGTAGAACAGTAAAGAGTTTACCATGAATCTCCGTCTCCTTTGTAAATACATGTGTGTTTGTGTGGTGGGGGGCGGGCATGCATGTGGAGGTTAGACAGCTTTCAGAAGTCAGTTTTTTGCTTCCACTGTGTGGGTCCCAGAGATTGAACTCAGGTTGTCAGGCTTGGCAACAGGTGCCTTTGCCACAAGTACGGTCACCTCTGAGCCATCTTACCAGTCGCACTCCACTTTCCTACTTTAGGGATATCATCAAAGTAACCTGTACTTTGTGTGAGTTATTTAGCTCATGGAATTAAAAGTATTCTAAAAAGAGAAAAACCCCAAGGATCCTTGCTTACAGCCACTTCTGTAGTCTAAGGCCATCATCTCAGCCGTCTGCGGTCTTGCTCTAGGTGCAGATCAGTGCAATGCAGACTTTGGGCGGAAGTGCTTCAGCACCTCTGAGTGGTGGCCCCTGGCACCTCTGAGTGGTGGCCCCTGGCACCTCTGAGTGGTGGCCCCTGGCACTTCTGAGTGGTGGCCCCTGGCATTTCAGAGTGGTGGCCCCTGGCACCTCTGAGTGGTGGCCCCTGGCACCTCTGAGTGGTGGCCCCTGGCACCTCTGAGTGGTGGCCCCTGGCACCTCTGAGTGGTGGCCCCTGGCACCTCTGAGTGGTAGTCCCTGGCACCTCTGAGTGGTGGCTCCTGGCACTTCTGAGTGGTGGCCCCTGGCACTTCAGAGTGGTAGTCCCTGGCACTTCAGAGTGGTGGCCCCTAGCACTTCTGAGTGGTGGCCCCTGGCACCTCTGAGTGGTGGTCCCTGGCATTTCTGAGTAGTGGCCCCTGGCACTTCAGAGTGGTGGCCGCTGGCACTTCTGAGTGTTCACTGCTCTCTAGCATTAGTAATATCAGCCGTTATTAATAACAACACCGTAGAAACAAGGAGCTGCCCAGTGTCCAAGACCAGTGACTCCAGCAGTGCTATGTGTGGTTTAGTTTCTAAAACTTTAACGTTAACATTAGTAGATTGAGATCTTACTTACATCAATCAGGAAGCAACAAAGTACACCCAGGTTTCTCATGTAAAGACTAAACAAAGGTAATTACAAAGCTGTGGATGATCTCTAGTCGGTTAACCCCAGCTTTACTTGGAGTAGACGGAAGAATCCGTTTGAGAGCATTTTTAGTTCTAATTCCTTTTTCTATATGAAAAAGAAGATAAAGAATAGCATTACCTCTTTTAGCTTCTAGATATGTAAGATTAATATAACTAAGTATTTCTGTGATAGTTTAGCACTAATAAGATGAAAAAATGTCATTTGACTGGAAGTTGCTTCTTAATCCATAATCTATTAATATGCTTGCTTTTAGTATGCCGAAATTGACAAATCCCCAGATGAAAGCCCTTACATTGGCAAATCCAGATACAAGAGAAATATGTTTGCCACCGAGACTTACATTGTCAGCGATGCCCAGGTAGTTCAGATCAAGAGGATGATGCCAGAAGAAGGACAGCTTAGACATGAGCACGCGCCCCTGAGAACCCATGTGCCACCGGATGTACAACTGGAAGACACAGAAAAAAAAATAAGTGCAGGTTAAACAGAGTGATTCTTAAGTTTTTAAAGAATCTAAGCCTGGGGATATGTCTCCACAGTGGGACATTTGCCTAGCATGTGCAAGGCTCTTGTTTCAGGCTTGAGCACTACAAAAAGTTATGCATGCATGGGTACATATGTACGTACATACATACATACATACATACATACATACATACAATAACTGGATATGCAGGTTGATTTTATTTTATAATTTATAAGTAAACACATAATGGTACATATTTTACATGAAAAGTCTACAGTCTAAGTAGTGAGTGATGAGCCTGCTTTTTTAATGATTCCTTTTGTGTGTGGTTGAGAATCAGGTTTCTGACAGTAATTGATAGCATCTTATTCAGGGAATCAGTCTAATAAGAGGATGTCAATCTCATCCTGCCTACAGGCACTGAAGCTACTCATGGAGAGGCACAGGTAATAATCACTGAAGCAAGTAAAGAACCTTTCTTTACCTGTGAGGACAAAACTCCCAGTTACCTGCAGTAGAGCATGCTCCTCAGCCCTGCACCTGAGGCTGGCCTCTGCAGTCTATTTCATCAACCATAGTGTATTGCCCCAGTCTAGTTCAAGCAGTCTTAACCGCCCCTGGCAAATCACATACAGGAAGAAGTGAAGCAGAGAGGCACTAAAGACGCTCTGCCAGTGTTAGCTCTGAATCCACTTAGTCACTGGCTGTGTGGATGCAGACGAACGGGCACCCTGACTGAAGCCCGCGCACCCTGCCAACTCCCGTACTCGTGGCCTATGCGGGGACCCTGCTGATGAGCTGATCAGCACGCCCTTGCTTAGCTAGCAGTTACAGAGGAAGCCAAGGTGGAGACTGACGTCGTTTTTACCCGTATTGTATGGACAGCTTTGGCAGAAGTGAAGATGTGTGTACACTGGCTTGTCGGGGGTCATGAAGTGAGAGCAAGGGAAAAGGCAAACTGAAGTCTGTGGTAGAAACTAACTGATTTGAGGTCCCCTCTGGAGGAGAGTTTATGTTTGTCTTTCCTTGCTTCTTTCTGTTACTTCCCTTTTCTCTACTTTCGTTCCTTGATTTTTCTTCCTCAGTGCTGGGACACAAGCCTGTCTACAGGTCCAGCTCTAGCCTTCTCATATCCAACTGCTTTTGTTTCTGTTTGCCGCTGTGGTTTTAGTTGTTGTTGTTGTTCCTGAGACAGGGCTCTCTACAGTCCTGGACGCCTGGAACTGAAGAGGCTGGCCTCAAACTCACAGAGCTCTGCCCCTCTGCCCCTCTACCCCTCTGCATCTCTGCCCCTCTGCCCCTCTGCCCCTTCTGCCTCTCTGCCTCTGCCTCTCTGCCCCTCTGCCTTTTGGCCTCTACTTGTCTGCTCCTCTGCCCCTGCATGTAGGATTAAAGGCATGCAACACCATGACAAGCTCCAAATAGTGAACTTTTTGATACTGAGCTCATCATTAAGTAGTAACCTATAACAAAGGTATGGTAGTGGTGTGATTGTTAGTCCTACTTTGCAATATAGTCCTATTATCATAAAACAGTTCACAATGATAAGAGAAATCAAATAGAGTTCTTCTCATGTTAAGAGTTATACAAAAAATTATAGTTTTGTAGAATAGAGATGACTAGAAATAGAAGCCATCATAAGTAATAAATTTCATTTTTCTTCAATGGAACAACTTAACTGGCTGGAGTTCATTATAAAGAAAGAAAGTGTAGTAACAGGCTGGAGAGATGGTTCAGTGGTGAAGAGCACTGCCTGTTCTTCCAGAGGACCAGGGTTCAATTCCCAGCACCACATGGCTGCTTACAACTGTCTGTGATTCCAGTTCCAGGGCATCTGACACCCTCACACAGACATACATTCAGGCAGAACACTAATGTACATATAATAAAAATAATAATATATTATTTAAAAAGAAAGGGTAGTAAAAATTTTAGAAGTAAATGTTTTTCTTGTATATATGTGAGAATTGTTTTTAAATTTGCAGCACAAATTCGACTGTCAGAACTACATCGTGAAATAGAAACAGCAGAACAGAAAATATTGCAGGCTACTCAAGAGTTTAAGCAACTGGAAGAAGCTATACAACAAAAAAAGGTATGTGAAAGCATAGTTAATTTTTAAAATTTTGTTTTCTACCTGTAAAATTGCAGTAGTGGTGGTGCATGCCTGTAATCCCAGTACTCAAAGAGACAGAGGCGCGCTCTGTGAGTTCGGGGCCAGCCTGGTCTACAAAGTGAGTCTAGAACAGCCAATGCTACATTGAGAAACCCTGTCTCTAAAAAGAAAAACAAACCAAAATTTTAATGTAGGTAGGATTTTTTTTTGGACACAGGGTCTCGTATAGCCCAGGATGTCCTAGAAGTTGCCATGTAGCTGAGGAGAACCTTGAACTACTCACTCGTCCTCCTGTATCCATTTGCCAAGTACTGGGATTACAGATGTGACCATCATCCTCAGCCCTATACTTTGAAACACATTGTTACATTTGTATAAATCTCTACATTAAAAAATCGTAGGGATTAGCAGATGAAAATAAAGTTTCACTGTGTCAGTCCTCAGAACTCAGCAGCAGATTATCTCCATATTTGAACTGGAGTACAATAGTAAAGTGTTGGTTACACAGTCTTGGTTCTATAACCTCCTAATACGACATTGAGCAAGGTACCTGATTTTTCCATGATGATATTTTCCTACTTGTAGAGTTGACAGTAGTGGTGGTGCACACCGTTAATCCCAGCACACAAGAGGCAGAGGCAGGAGGATCTCTGTGAGTGAGGCCAGCCTGGTCTACATAGTGAGTTACAGGCCATCCAAGGACACATAGCCGAACTCTTCTCTCAAAAATAAATATAATAAACAAATACAATAATTGCAATATTATCTTTCTACCTTACATGTTTTGAGGATTACAGGGTGGGAAATTAGAATAGTACCTGATATGTAGTAAGTGTATTGTCAGCCATTGCTACTGCTGTGGTTATGACAACTTCATTTGTACTTGGCACTACATTACTAATTTTCATAAACTTTTGGAGTTAAAGATTTTCTACTTAAAATTAGCATAAAACTCTAAACTGAATGCAGAGTAGCTAGTTGTCTTACTACTCCTCGGTTGCTGTGACAAAACACCATGGCCACGGCAATTCATAAAAGTATTAATTTGGGGGTTCACAGTTGCAGAATGCATGGCAGCAGGGATGGGCACTGGAGCAGTAGCTGCAAGATCACAAGACAGAGAGAGCTTCCTGGGAATGGCTTAGGCTCCTGAGACCTGAGAGCCTGGACACCTTGCCCAACAATGCCACACCTGGTCATTCTTCCCATGCTATTCACATGCATGAGCCTATAGGAGCCATTCTGACTCAAGCCACCGTGCTGGACAGTCCCACATCTCTTAAAGTCTTCTATAACATTGAATATTTTTAAAATTATAGATGCTATTTATATACTGTTGTTGCTCTCCTTTGTTAACTACATGCTGGGGGTTGGGGAGAATTAGATTTCAGAAGCAGAGAAAGACCTTCTTCTCAAGCAGTTGAGTGGTAGAATACAACTTCTAAACAAATTACGCCAGGAAGCTCTGGATCTAGAAATGCAGATGGAAAAGCAAAGAAAAGGAATTGCTGAAAAGCATGAGGAGATCAACAGCCTGCAGCTAGCCACAGACAGCCTGGATTCCAAAGACCCAACGCATGTAAGTAACAGGACATCTTGGCGTTTTTCTGTGGAGACGGAATATGACTGTGTATAGATAGTTCATGCCTCACCATATATATAGTTTGTATATGTATAAATATGTATATATAGTTTGTATATGTATAAATATATATGATTACATAAAAACATAAGCTTTGTATTCATATAAAACATTTATGTCCAAAATGAAACAGCCTAACCGTGAAAAAGTTGGCTTCCAATTAACAAAGGCCTTATGGTACTGTTTGGGGCCAGTGGTTGAATTTTGTTGTATTATAGAGCAAGAGAAACTTCAAGGTGCCTTGTAAGCTCTGCTCTCCTTAAAGGCACAAAGTGCTAAAGCAGGGCAGAGTCAGAAGCCTTTTGTATCTTTTTAATTTTTCACGTAAATATTCCATAAAAGCTGTTTGTGTTTCTGTTGATTTTGTCCTTAAAAATAAAACATTTCTCTATAGAGTTTTCATCCTATGTTGTGAGGTCAGATGGCTGAATGATAGGTCAGACTCTTGTCTCTTTCTGTCAGTCAGTACCCTAGTAAATCTCACTAATGGTTACTAACATAATCTGACATTTTAGCCACTATTCTGAAAGAGGTAAAACTATTTCCTTCATAGTTTACTGCAGCAGTTTGAATTGTAAAGTTATACCTTAGGAAAAATTTAAGCTCTCTGGACTAACAGGAATCAGAATTTAATGTGATAGGACAGTGTACATGACAAGTTCTCTTTCAGCACGTCGGTTTTGTATGTGTGTAAGTATATACATACCTACAAATAGAGGCCAAGTAATTTTGACAAAGGTAGCTTTATTGTCATAGTGTAAAATGTTTTCTAAAACAAAGTCTAAGATAGTATTCTTACTGGAAGTATTATATTATTTGTGTGTGTGCATGCATATGTCACGTACATTTGTGTTTGTACACAACATTGTATGTGTGTGGAGGTCAGAGATCACTGTCAGTTGTCATCTTCACCTGTTTTCTCTCTTACTCATGTACTAATTAATTAACTAGTTTTTGAAACAGTATCTTTTACTGAATCTGGAGCTAATTAATTTAGCTAGACTGGCCAGCCAGTGAGCTTCAGAGACTGGCCCCTGGGGTCATGGCTGTGTGCGAGGTCTGTTTACATTTGTGCTTGGTATCCAAATTCAGCCATCATCCCAGCCCCAAAAGTCTTTTAACTATTTTCAAGAATTTTTGTTAGATGAAAACCATGATGTCTAACAGTCAGTAGTATCTTACTTTATTATAATTATGCATTAAGTCTTCCATCTGTGAAGGGGTTGCCCTGACAGTAGTAAACTGTAACCCCCTAGAAGACAGAACGATGCAGCCTGATGGGCCTGAGTCTGAGTAAAGCCTGACCTGTGTGTTTGCTACAGCAAATGACCATGGCATTCAAGGCATAAAGGGAATTTAACTTTTTGCTGTGCAGTGTCACACAGAGGAAAGGGCTAAAGAGACCCACAATTTTTTTTAAGGGGGTAGTTTCAAGAAAAGCTTTTAAGGGTAGCCTTGGCTGTCCTGGAGCTCACAGAGATTCTCCTGCTTCTGCCTCCCAGTCTCTGCCTCCCGGGTACTGGGATTAAAGGTGTGCACTAACATCACCTGGCTTTTTTGGGGGGCAGGGGATGGAGGGGGCAGGAGCGGGGGCGGGGGGCTCTTAAAAACCGGGTCTCTCCGTGTAAGTCTTGAGGGTAGCTAGACTCTATTTGTTCAGGTGGGTAAGGTACACCAACCAAGCTTTAGTCCTGCTGCCAGAGGGCAACTTCTCTGCTCTCATCCTTGGTTTTCTATTTGCATAGGGTAGAAATGTGACTTAGAGAAACTAAATTACTCTCCTCAGAGGACAAGAGATGGAGTCCTTGCTTAAGCAACTGCAACAACCCTCTCCTCACAAAAGAATTCTAAAAATCCAAAAATTAAAAGTGAAAAATAAAATCTTAGCTCTGAACCAAGCCTACTTAGATAAAAACAAACAACAACAAAACCACGTAAACGTTATTAGGTTTCGAACAGGAAAATGGCATTTAAAAATTGAATCGCACTTAGTTACCAAGTTTTCCCAATCAGAGGAACAATTATCACCGGGCAAACACAATGAAGAACTGTGCTGCTTTCCTAGAGGGAATTAGCCTAGTGATCTTTCAGCCTTTGGGCGTGATTGGCCCTCGGGAGCTTCCTGTGTTTTGATTTAAAGTTGGGGGCAGGGCCTGTGTCAGAGACTGCTGGTGACTGGACCAGCTCAGCTGTCACTCACGCTGGACTAGGGACGTGGTTTGAGTCGCTGGGAAGTTACTTAGGCAGAAGCGCTGGCCAAGATGTGGCTGTCAGAAAGGAAAGTGCAAGCGAATTTGAGTACGAACTTAGAAAGCTTTCCGTCCACTGTTTTCGGCTCTGTTGGAACAGCACAGATTCGGAGTTAAGGTACGGCCTTTCCTCTGTATGTAAAGAAAAGGCTTGGAAGGAGGAGGAGTCAAGTCTGTAAGTTCCTGTTTTTACAGTAACTCTTTTGTGCTCTGCTGCTGCGAAAAACCGCAGGGTCTGCTGTGGCTCCGCGTGTGCCCAGCATTGACATCTTGAGCCACATGCTTGCCCTGCATGCAGAAGTTGTAGTGCACGTTGAGCGGTGAGTTTTAAGCTGTTGGTTAAGAGTACAGTAGGATTTGTGTCCATTCTTGAGCCATCCGTGGTGTACTACTAGGAAATAAACTCTTATCTACAGTAACCAAGTGGCAAAGGAAAGAGCTAGGATGGGTAATTGGGGAGTGGGGGAAGGTGATTGGAACATTCCATCAAATCTGCCAGTAGTAATAAAAAAAATTAAAAGTAATTAAAAAAAAAAAAGGTGACAGTGACACTGCTACTATTCATTTGCTCTCAAACTGGGTTCTTGCTTGTATAATCCAACAGGTCTCAGGCTCTCAAACAGTAGCGGCTGTTGCTCAGGCTCTAACTGTCCTCCTGGTGACTCCCCCTTATTGCTCTATGCTGATCCTGTTGGGGAGGGTGGAGTGAGTGGAGACGCAAAATTCCTCTCGGGAATTATTGTGTCTCCAAATGAGCTGTTGCCTAAGGAGACAGTCAAGACATTTGATTGATCTGAGACCCAGGCTTATGTCTGTGAAATGAAAGGTGAGACTGGATCATTGCTGCTGTTTCCCAGCACACCTGAGGGAGATAAGCCATTCCTTTCCGCGAGCAGTGGCTTGGCAATGCCATAATTGTCAGGGAGCAGGAACAAGAGGGCGTGCAGACTGGTGAGAGGCCTGTTTTCACCTAGACCATGGTAGTTTGAGGGAATGCTCCCAAAGCCCTGCAGTTGAATACTCGCTGGGATAAATGGTCCTTGGGCTCCCTCTCGCAGTTTATCTATCTTTTTAAAATGAGATAGGAAATAAACTTGTACCCTGTGTATTTATTTGTCACAAGTCTCCATTTTCTACAAGCCTCCTGAAAGCCCAGTAAACCTTTTGAAAGTACATTTAAATGTATTTTTCAGTGCCGGGTTTGATAGCTCATGCCTTTAGTCCCAGCACTTCAGAGGCAGAGGCTGATGGAGCTCTGTGAATTCAATGACAGGCTGGCCTGCAAAGGAAGTCCAGGACATCCAGGGCTACATGGAGAAACCATATCTCAAAACAAAACTATATATATATATATTTCAAATTAAAAAGACCTTAGTTATTTCCTATAAAACTCCCAATGAAAAATTTTGTGAGTATAAAAACCCATAAGGAAATTCTCTTAGAGTCCTTGTACACAGATATAAAGCTTATTTATATTTGGGAATATACTTTTGGATGGTCTCTGTAAAATACTGTCTTTCAGTATAACCAGTGTTCTGGAAGCCTTTTTTAAAAGCCTATTTTAGTGGTAAACATATAACACTGAAATTTTCTATATGACCTACCAGTTAAATGGCTTACCCTCCCTGATCAGCTGTCTTATCTCAAGTCATCCTGGGGTTTTAACAAGAGCCACATACATGAAAATACTACAGGACCTAACTCAGAGCCTCAGAGCACATGCAATTGTCACATTTTCTATATTTACAAAATGGTGCTAAGGATTATTATTTTCAAGAGTTTTTAAAACTTGGGTTGTATTGACTTTCCCCCAAAATCCAGTCCCATATGAAAGCCCAGACGAGGGGTAAAGAACAACAGCTAGACACTATGAACAAGCAGTACACACAGCTGGAAAGCCGCCTGCATGAGATACTCTCTAGCATTGCTAAAGAGACGGAGGACATCAAGGACCTCGAACAGCAGCTTACCGATGGTGAGAATCTAGGTGTGCTTTACACTTGGGGAGTAGTCCCCGTGTTAGCAGGAGGTACCCAGACGAACAGTCTAGGACTTGGCTGCATACAGTTCAACTCAGTACTAGTATTTGATAGAGGAATCTTGCTGAATTTATCCAAAATGTTTAATAAAACTTAAAGTGTTTTGTATTATTATGGTTTGTTACATTGGTGACCAGTGAATCAGGCTTCAGTAGGCAAGAAGTCAGCATGATCAGGAACAGCTTGGTCAGTGATTGTCTTCTGGGGCATACAGTCCTTTCAGGAGCCCATTGCCCTTAGGAAACCCATTGTCTAGTTAGAGAAACTGTGTACAAAGAAGCCTGGGGTCTGTATTTGCAAATCTAAATGGGAGCATTCTCAGAAGAGTGGGGGAAGGAGGCAGTAAATAGGATGTGGTAATAAGAGCCTAGCTTGGTGTAAAGATGCTGTTCTGTGAGTCACCTTAAACTTGTTTCTGTCTTGATAATTAGTTGTTGAGAGAAGTTTTTGTAAGTTTTCATAAAAGTATCCTGCAAAATAACATATATCAGCATATACTATTATATCCTTTTTATTATTTTAATAGAAATTAAATTTTTATAGAATTATTCAGGCATCCTGTAAATATTTTTCATAAATATGCTTGTCCTATTTATGCATACTTGCAAAAATATTCCTGTGTTATAGGAAATAAATTATCTGTCTTGAAAAATAAGGTATAACAAGAAACCAGTAAGTTATGTTCTAGTTACTTTAAGTATTGGCTAATAACCAATCACTAAAGAGACAGCACCTCTAACATACATCCTGCCCCTCTGACTTCATCTTGCATAGGCCAGATAGCAGCGAACGAAGCTCTGAAGAGGGATTTGGAAGGTGTCATCAGTGGACTGCAAGAGTACCTGGGGACCATCAAAGGCCAGGCAGCCCAGGCCCAGAGTGAGTGCAGGAGACTGCAGGATGAGAAAGAGACATTGCTGCAGAGACTGACGGAAGTCAAGCAGGAGAGGGATGAACTTGAAATAGTTGCCATAGATGCAGAAAATATGAGGAAGGTATGATTTGTTTTTCTGCTTGTTTAGTACATGATATCCAAATTTAGTTAGAAACAGTGCCACTGTAAGCCACAAAAGGACTAGTGGCTATTTAGCATGTGTTTTTAAAGTTGAGAACAGCGACAACTACAACTACTTCTTATTCTATATACTCTTGGAAGCGCGATTTTCCCTTTACCTGAAGGATTATTTCTGTTCTGTTCCTGTCCATCAGAAGCCACTCTGAGATGGCTCAGAGGTCGAGAGCACTGTCTGTCTTCCAGAGGTCCTGAGTTGGGTTCCTGGCAACACATGGAGGCTCACAATCATCTATAGTGTGATCTGGTGTCCTCTTCTGGCATGCAGGTGTACATGCAGGCAGAACACTGTATACATACATACATACATCTAAAAAATGTTTTTGAAAGTCACCAAATAATGGAATAATAAGGTGTATTACTCAAAATGATATATGAAATGTTTATGTTGGGTTTATGCAGAAAAGTATAGGAATAACCTAATTCATCTTAGTCTTATTACCTGACAATTGACATCATTTTGCAGCTAACAGACATAAGGTTATAAGTTACACCTTGCATTTGTTGCTCATCCTTTGAGGATTTCCCTATGCTATCAGATAAAATCTTACTATCTAGCTCAGACTGAGCCTTGAATTTGTGACTCTCCTGCCTCTACTGCCTGAGTTCTGAGATAATAGGTGCACGTTACCACACCAGCAGGAAATGAATGTCAGATTGCATGTTTGTCAATTTGCTGAATTTTAAAAGGTATCTTCATTCCAACTTTGTATTATGAAAATTTTCACATTTGCAGGAATATTGAAAGAAAGTCTGAATATCTCTGAGCCTTCTTAGATGAATAAATCTTTTAGTTTGGATCTTATAAATATAAACCTTTTGTTCCTGCTCAGAAAGTTTCAAACCTCATCCTTTCATCACTGTTCTTTTAGTCTCCAACATTGCTTCAATGAATGCCATCATCACACCTAGAGAAGCTAAGAACACTTCCCTAGGTTCATCCAATAGTTAAGCCACCTTCAGATTTTTACAACTATCCCCAAAGTGATTTTGTAGTGGTGTGTGTGTGTAGTCTAGGCTGGTATACTTTGGATTTCTTTTCCTTTTGTATTTGACTAATAGTTCCTCTATGCTCCATATAAAATAGTGTCTTATTTTAACTTCATTTTCTTCAATACTGGAGAGATTATACACCTTTCATTTGTTCTTCGCAGTTCAGATTTCCTCAGCCTAGTAGATTTCTATTGGGTCACCTTTCTTTTGGTAATGATTTGCAAGAATTCTTTATATTTTGAATGTTAATCCTTTGTTGAATACATACAGTATTTTCATTCCATAAAGCAGTAGTAGTCTTTGAAAAACTAAATAGAAGTTATCCAGGATCTTCCTGTGTATTTAGTGTAGTTTGAGTTAATTCTTTCATATCTAAAAAAAAAAAAAAAAAAAATAGGTGGAGCCAGGTGTGGTGGAACATGCCTTTTAATCCCAGCACTCAGGAGGCAGAGGCTGGCGGATCGCTGAGTTCAAGGTCAGCCTGGTTTACAAAGTGAGTTTAGGACAGCCAGAGCTACACAGAAACACCCTGTCTCGAAAAATAAAAACAAACAAACAAAGTGGAAATTGTATACTAACGCATGAAGGTGTGCCACCATAGGAGCTGAGCTTTGAAACTGTTAGCCTTTCTTAGTGGCTAACACTGAGATTGTTTTTAGTCCTCAGTCCAGTTACTGCCATCTTTAGAATGCTAGTCCTTTCTTGTTCTTTTGGTTTAATCAGAAAAATGTGGGCTTCGCAGTCAGATTTGGAAGTCCACATCCCACCTCCTTTTCTAACTCCACAGTGCTGTGATCGCTGAGGTGGCTCTTCTGTTGCTTACCATACACTGTAAGTTGCCTTCCAGGGCTACTCTGAAGATAAGATGAAACAGAATGTAAAAACACAAAGTCCGGGGAAGAACAGGCCTTGTTACACTTAGTTACTCTCTTTTTTGTAAATGTTTCCCACTCCTGTCTCTCTCATATGCTTTAAGGCTAGAGAGGCACAAAAAATTGGAAAGCAACATGTTGGTAACTTGAATTTTCAGGTGACATTTAGTAGACGAGTCTGTATTTCAACTTGGATATGCCAGCATGACACCCCATCCTGTTGTTCATAAAGTCTTTCTGTGCTGGGCAGTAGCAGTTGCCCAGCATTTGGTGCTTGGGTTAGTTATAGCGGCTTGCAGGTGCTTATGCAACACTCAGCACGCTGCATTTAAACATGCTAAACTTTTGCAGGAGCTTGCAGAGCTAGAAAGTGCCCTCCAGGAACAGCATGAGGTAAATGCATCCCTGCAGCAAGCCCAGGGAGATCTCAACGCCTATGAAGCTGAGCTAGAGACTCAGCTAAAACTAAAAGATGCTGAAACCAGCCAGCTCAAGCAGGAGTTGGAGAAACTCAGCAGGCTTACCCAGGTAAGTAAGAACACTTGCCAGGTACTGTGTGTCATCTGGCCTCTCTTGAGATAGCATCTCACTACGCACTGTAGCCCAGGCTGGCCTGGAATTCACGGAAGTCATCCTGCCTTAGCTTCATAGTGCTGGGTTACAGGCATGAGCCACTATACCTGGCACAGTCTTAATATTAAATATTTTTAGTATAATGGATACGAATTGATGGAACATATGGAAGAGCATATTTTGAGAGTCTGATGTTCTGAGTTCAGACAGTAGCCCTGTATAAAATGTAGGCAGCTCCTGTCAGGGCTGCAAGCACCACAGCCTGTTCCTCTGTTAGATAGTAGATGGTGAGACAGAGGAGATAATGGGCATTAAAGCCCTGGTAGTTAGTATTTGCTAAATCCTAGTTGTCTCAGAATAACTTTTAAGAGTGTCTATTTAAGTTGATATTAAATTTTAGTGTGCTATTTCTTTTTATGATTGGTTGAAAGATCTACTGGTTTGTTATACTTGCAAATCAGAGAAAATACTATCCATCCAATGAGTATTATCCTTTAGGGCTGGAGAAGTGGCTCAGAGGTTAAGAGCTTTGGCTGTTCTTCCAGAGCTCCTGAGTTCACTTTCCAGCAACCAGTTGGTGCCTCACAACCATCTATAATGAGATCTGGTACCCTCTTCTGGCCTGCAGGCTAACACTGCAGGTGAACATTGTGTACATAATACATAAATAAATCTTTAAAAATAAAGAAATAAGTAAATAAATGGCCTTTGAGGATCTGTCCTGAGGAGTTGTAGTCCAGCAAGTGAAACAGGTGGGAGAGATAGAAAGGAAGAGATTCTGAAAGGCAGATAGTCGTGGGTAACCACCCATTAGAGGTGGTGCCTCAGCTGTGGCTTGGGGATAAGTAGGCGTGAAAGGAATAGGGAGGGGAGAGGGCTGTGACCTTGAGAAAGCCTAGGGAGAAGTGAAGTGCGCAAGTGTCTTCAGACCCAAGGACAAAAGAAGAGTGAAGAAAGAAGGTAAACATTAAAGGCAGAATATAGCATATTCTTTCTTAGAGTGAGAATACAGTTTGGGGAGCTGAAGAGATGGCTCAGCAGTTAAGATCTTCTAGAGGACCCAGCACCCACATGGTGGCTCACAACCTTCTGTAACTCCTGTTCCAGGGCATTGGCTGGCCTCCTCTGGCCTCTGCAGGCACAAGGCATGCACGTGGTGTACAGACATCGATGCCAGCAAATACAAACACATAAAATTATAAAACATAAGAGCACTTGCTGCAGTGTCTGTGTGATTAGGAAAGGAATGAAAAATAGGACTTGTATTGTAATAACTAATGTTATGTTACTTACTTACCAGAGATCAGTATCTTGCCAAGTATAAGGATTATATTTTTCAAGGGCACTAAGTTTTATAAAACCCTTGGCAGGATCAGATTAACAGAAAACAGCAGGTGGGGGAAAAACGACATATGAGTAAATGTTGTTTGTTTTAATAACAGTAAATAAAATTTCTAAATTCCATCTCTTTAGAATGAACTCCTTTCCCCCCACCCCCAAGTCTGCCCTACCTAGTTTGAGTGATGTTATCTTTTATACTTGACTTTATTTTTGGTAAGTCTTGACAAAAATGTTATAAGAACCTTAAAGTTCACTTGGTATTGATCACCAGGATTGGGCTTCAGGCCACATAGAAAGTACAGGGTCTGGTCTCTTGGATTGGCGCGCTTTAGTTAAATGAAGCCATCGTGCAGCATGCTAGATGCAGATTCCATAGATACTGTGACCTGTCAAATCTGAGATGGGGCTGCTCATCTGCTGCTTTGTCTTATTTTGTTGTTTCTTCCTTCTTCCCGCTCTCCCTCTTTTGTTCTTTCCTTCTTTTTCTTTCCTTCCTTCTCCCTTTCTTTCCTCTTTTCTTCCCTCCCTACCCTTATTTGCTCTCTTCCTTTGTCTTTTTCTCTCTTTCTTTTTCTTTGAGATCAGGTCTCATTTTGTAGCCCAGGCCAGCCTCTCACTCCTCCCGCCTCCGCCTCCCACGTGCTGGGATTATAAATAAGTACCACCAGGCCAGGCTTCATCTACATTTGTAAAAACTATGTGTATGAGCATTGCCTGCATGTACGTCTGTGTACCACATACATTCTTGGTAAGCTGCAAAAAAACTAATCCCCTGGATCTGAAGTTAGACAGTTGTGAGCCACCATGTGGGAGCTTGGAATTGAACCCAGGACCTCAGGAAAGCAACCAGTGCTCTTAACCACTGAGCCATCTCTTCAGCTCCCTCATTTTTAATAGGTACATGAAATTATTTTGATACAGGTATTTGAGGGCCATGGGGACTGCCTTGAAGATTCTGATGGGCTATCCAGGCTGAGCTAATTCAGATATGCATTCCTTATTAAATATTAATAGTCCAAGAGACATGTGGGAAAATGATGTTGGGTTTTTTTAAGTTTCAAAGTATAAATTTAGAACTGTTGCAGTGTACTTTACACGTGTATGTATACCTCTGCTGTTTTCCGCCATAAACTACCACTGTTTTGCATTTTGATGTCTTTGCTTCTTCTGACAATAGCTAGAGCAATCGGCACTTCACACAGAACTGGAGAAGGAAAGACAGTCCCTCAGGGATGCCCTGGGCAAAGCCCAGTCCTCAGAAGAGAAGCAACAGGAGAACAGTGAGCTCCGTGCACAGCTTAAGCAGCTACAGGTAAAAACCTGTGCTTGTGGCCAGCAGGGTAACACATCTTTAATCCCATCACGTGGGAGGCAGAAGCAGGTAGATCTCTGAGTCTGAGGCCAGCTTGAACAGCCAGGCTACACAGAGAAATCCTATCTCGAAAAACTAAACCAAACCAAACAAACAAACAAATCTATGCTCGTAGAATACCCAAAGACAGTGATGTCTTTACTCAATCATTTAGCAGCCTGCTCTGACATGTACTAAGCAGCTTGAATTATTAGGTAAAAAAAAACACCATAGCCTCTCTTTCTTTGGAACACTGCTTGCTGAGTGCTGGGATTAAAACTGTGTGCCACCCTGTCTGACCTTTTCCCTTTCCTTCCTTCCTTCCTTCCTTTCTTTCTTTCTTTCTTTCTTTCAAGATTTCTTAACTATAAACAGTTCTCACAATCTTCTCAGTAAAGATGCTATTAAAAATGTTTCAGTTTTTCATCTTTGTATGGGATCATAAAGATCCCTATGTGTTTGGAGTGTTTCCTGGATTATTTTTATTTTTAATATGAAAAATTTAAATGATCACAAAAACAGAATAACCCCTTTGATCCATTGCCTGATTTATTCTATTATCAACATTGTCTCATTTTAATATACTTTTTCTTTGAAATATTTTAAAGAATAATTCAAATTGGGAGTAGTGGCTTCTGCCTTTAATTCAGCACTCTGAAGACAGAGGCAGGTGAATCTTTGTGATTTCGAGGCCAGCCTGGTCTACATAGTGAGTTCCAGGACTATAGGGCTACATAGAGAGACCCTGTCTCAAAAAAGAAAAGAAAAGCCCAATTTTCACATAGAAATACTTAATATGCAACTCTTACTGAAAAGAACTAAAAATCAAGTCTTCAGGAACCTTACTCTAAGATATAAGCAGAAGTTAACTTTCCAAGCCTGGTGCTTACCATGGTCTGCCTTAGTTAGAACTAGATCCTACTTGGCCTTCCGGCCAGATGTAGATAGAGTACAGCTTATACCACTCTTGTCTTTTTCAAAACTCAGTTCGCTAAAGCAAACTTATAGTAGCCCTAGAAGAATATAGCTGGCTATTGTTTGACAAACTTATCCTGGGAAGACACAACACACACGTCTGCTCACCCCAGATAGGGATACTTACACAGACCAAAGGCCAGATACCACCAAAGTCCAACTTGGTGAACTTTTTTTGAGGTTAGTTACAGGAATATGGGTAAGGGGTTACTTAACCAGAGTAGCAATGTCTTAAAGACAACTGCATCACCAAGGCCCACCCCAGCATAGGTGGGCTCACAGAAACTGGGGACCTGGAGCACAGCATGCAGGCATCTCTTTCCAGGTGACTCAGTTGTTCTAAGCCTCTTCAGGCAGCTGGTGTGATGAGTCGTTTTGCAGCTTAGCTCTGCTCTCTCTGACTAGGGAGGGGCCTAGGGAATCTAGTCAGTTTCAGGAACTTCCTGAGGCTATTTTGAATTCTTTACTTTCCTGCTTAAGGAGCTTCCCTGAAGGATGGAGTGTTTCAATCTAGGAGGAAATATTAACAAAACACTTGCTAAGAGTCAAAGTCATTTGATCAGTCTTTTAGGGACTCAGTGGCTCTCTCTTTTTCCCTACTTCTCTGTGTATCATAGTTGGCACAGCCTGAACCCCCAGTTCTGAGTTGATGTACTGTTTGAGATCCAACTCTTGCAGAGATTGTACATGTACTGTATCTTGCTTCAGTTATGAAGACAGCAAGAGCCTATTTTTCTGGGTCATCGGTGGACTGACTGGCCTTGAGTCAGATCACCTGTGGCCAGGATTAGGCAGTACAGATGTCCTTTGGTTTATAATGGGGTTATGTCCTGACAAATCTACTGCAACTTAAAAATAACATGTCTCAAATGCATTTACTATACCTAACCTGAAGATCACACTTCAGTCTCACTGTCTTCAATGTGCTTATAACAGTGCAATCTTGAAGGAACGCTGGCCAGCTCAGGTGTGATAACCATGGTTCTGGTAGGCCCTACCCTTCTCTCCCATTCCCTGGCCTTCCAAACCATTAGATTACATTCCTGAAGCTAGCCCCAAGGTCAGTTCCCTCACTAGGCCACTTCCTCTTCCTGGGACTGACTCTCAAGGTCCAGCTATCAAAGTATTAAAACCCAACCATCAGAAGAAGCCTTCTTTGGCTCACCTAATTCACATACCCAATCAAAATATACCACTGCATTGTAGCCCATTCTACTACAGACCTTCCCTTTTTCTCTTCTTAAAAATTACACCTGCGGGCTGGAGAGATGGCTCAGAGCTTAAGAGCACTAGCTGTTCTTCCAAAGGTCTTGAGTTCGATTCCCAGCAACCACATGGAGGCTCACAACCATCGATAATGAGATCTGGTGCCCTCTTCTGGCATGCAAGCACACATGCACGCAGAATACTGTATAAATCTATCTTTTTAAAAAAAATTACACCTGCAAGGTCAGAAAGCAGCCACTTTAACTTTTCTGTGATTGCTCTGTGAAAACAGGTGTTTGGGTGTGGTTTGTTCCTAATCCAGGGTCTGAAAGGGAACCCCACTGTGCAGAAGCCTCCTTCACATTTAGTATAGTAAAAAAAAAAAAAGTTACTCTAACACAAAGCTAATTTATAATAAAATATTGAGTCTCTCATGTGATTTACCAGAAACATAACGATATACATAAAAACAAGACAGACTGTAAAGAATACGGCAACTGGGTGCACTGCCGTGTTCCTGCTACCCAGAGGGCCCGGCTTGTCCAGGAGCTGGGCTTCTTGCCTCCACACAGTAGGGGAGAGAACTGCAAAGTCTGGTTTCTTCTGAAAGTTGAAAAACTATAAAGTAGGGGAGGACAATCTGTTGTCCAGAGAAGGCTGTCTTAGGGTAAGGAGACGGACAGATGAGACCTAGATGTCACAGGTACTTAAAAGTGTATTTGCCATTTTAGAGCCTCTGTTGTCATTAGCAGTGCTACACTGGATTTGAAGTGGAGCAATCCCGAGGGTATTACAGGCGGTCAAGGAATAACATTCATCATTTAGAATATAGAAACATTTTTCTTCATACTGTGGGAACATTTTAGCAATTCTTTTAATTTGAAAGATGCATCATAGGAATTTCATTGTGTGGTCAAGATCTGTTCAAGTATTTGTTAATAATAAATATTTGGTGGCAGATAACACCTCCTCTCCGTTTCACTCCTACACACAGGATGACAATGACCTATTAAAGCAGCAGCTGAAGGATTTCCAGAATCACCTCAACCATGTGGTTGATGGTCTGATTCATCCAGAGGAAGTAGCAGCTCGTGTAGACGAGCTGAGGAGAAAGTTGAAACTAGGAGCTGGGGAAATGAGGTAAGGAGAAGCAGGAACGAGTAGAAGGGGCCTAGGCAGCCGTGAGCTCCCTCCTCAGTCTGTGTATGGCTGATTGATGCTTCTGAAAGACTATGATGCAAGATTGCCTAATTCTAATAATAGCATTAAGGTATTTAAGACTCTCTCTCGAAGGTTCATTGTATCAGAAGAGCCATAGTATGCAGTATTGGCAGGGAATAAGTACAAAGCCAGCATACTGCCAAGTTTATGGACACTTATCCTTAGCCTGTGTCTTCAGAGTGGCAGCTGAGAAAAATGCTACAACTCATAGCAGTCCCTTCGCATAGTGCATTCTGTTCTTCGTTGTTGTTGTTTGTTTGTTTGTTTTTCGAAACAGGGTTTCTCTGTGTAGCCTTGGCTGTCCTGGACTCACTTTGTAGACCAGGCTGGCTTTGAACTCACAGTGATGATCCACCTGCCTCTGCTTCCCGAGTGCTGGGATTACAGGCATGCACCACCACACCCGGCAGTGCTTTCTATTCTTAAAGTTAACATGTTTGCATCAAATTAAATGTCAAATGTATACCATCTTGTTTTTTCCCCTTAGAATCCATAGTCCTTCAGACATCTTAGGGAAAAGTCTTGCTGATCTGCAGAAACAGTTCAGTGAAATCCTTGCACGATCCCAATGGGAAAAAGAGGAAGCACAAGGCAGAGAGAGGAAGCTCCATGAAGAAATGGCTCTCCAGCAAGAGACACTGGCAAGTGGACAAGAGGAGTTCAAGCAAGCCTGTGAAAGAGCACTTGAAGCCAGAGTAAGAAATGGCAGAGGCAGCCGGAGGGCAGCCTTCAGCAAATGTTTTCAGCATGTAAAGTCAGCAAACCCATTGTTATTTTTCACTCATAATAACTTTAGTGTGACTAAAATCCAGTTCTGAGTATGGTTATTGATGTCAAAGTCAGGCCTGTTTGTAACAATGGTTTCCTTGTTTCGAATGCAAGTGAGAGATATTTTATAATGAGCAGATAACTAATACCTCACTTGCTAAAATGTAGTGTTGTGCCAGAGTCTGTTTTGAACCTACTGATGTTCACATTGAGGCAAACTTTCAAATCCTGGAGAACAAGATCAAACCATCTTTGGTCAATGTTTAGTACAAACCTTGTTATGTTCCCTGGTAAGGAAACGATAGCTTCATGATGTTCTTGTTTTGCTTAAAACATTATACACACACACACATACACATACACTGTATGTGTTTCCATATGTGTGTATATGTATATATATATAAGCACTCAGGAGATGCAGGTGGGAATGTCACATGTTTAAGGCTAGCTTGGGCTGTATACCAACAGCCTGTCTCAAAAAAAAAAAAAGAATTCTTAATTTTATTTCCTCACAGATTAAGTTTGATAAAAGGCAGCATAATGCAAGAATCCAGCAATTAGAAAATGAAATTCACTATCTGCAAGAGAACCTAAAAAGTATGGAAGAAATCCAAGGCCTTACAGACCTCCAGCTTCAGGAAGCAGACGAAGAGAAGGAAAGAATTCTGGCTCAACTCCAGGAGTTAGAGAAGAAGGTGGGAAATCTAGAAAAGTAAGGGACCTGCTTCCCAGGTCCTGTCCCTGGTGACAGGGAGCACACTCAGCTCTGTCTGTGTTGCTGGCACAGTGCTGAACAGGACCTCATACCGGGTGCTTGTTGCTCGGTCATGGTGCTGAGTGTGTCTCGATGGAGGGAAACGCGGCTTGGAGAAGGGTGAGCCAGCCCTAGGGCCGTTAAGGTGATCCTTAACAAATGGTAAAAATGAGATGAGCCCAGCACCTTAGACACTGTGCCCACCTGGGTGTATCCATGGGAATCACTTTAAACTCCACATTTCCCTTTCTAATACCCTGGCTTCTCTAATAGCGTTTTCACTCCAGTGTCATCTCCTGAGTCACAGTCAGAAACTTCACTCAGCACTTCTGAGACCACAGACTGCAGTGTCCGTCTCTAATCACAGCCTCTTTATGCGAATGCGTTTCCAGCCTCCTCAGGCTCCTGGCTCATCAGCCTCTAGCTTCTCAGCCTCTGCTGTCCATCTAGTCATTACAGCCTCACTGTCACATTTCACATGGCATCAGTCTTCACCAATAAATCACCCCCGCCCCCATCTGGCAGTGTGATGGATGCCTCCTTTCTCTCACCTGCCATGTCTGTCTCCATCTCAGCAAGCGATGTACCCCATAGCAACCCCTTAGCCTGCAAGTCCTGTTGACTTCACCACGCTTGTCTAACCATAACCCTGCTTCTGGACAGCTGCTGTCGCCACCTAGCCCATTCCCTGTTTCTACAACCAGCTGCCCTTTGTAAAATGGGAAACTGGCTATATTCAGTCCCGTCTCCTCTCCTAATCGCCACTGTTAAAGCCTGAGACTCTGCATGATGTGTCCATTTCAGTGCCCTCACAAATGTCAAGGTCTTCACCAACATATTTAAGCCTCGTACAGTTATTTTGAAGGTTGTGCCAAGAAATAAGGTTGGGGATTGGGAGGTTGCTGGTTTAAATATTATTTTATGTGTGGGATGTTTGTCTGTGTGTATGTCTATGCACCACATGCATTCCTGGTGCCTGCTGAGGCCACAGAGGCTGCTGGATTCCCAGGAACTGGAGTTACAGATGGTTGTGAGCTGCCAGGTGGCTGCTGGGAATCTAACCCAGGTCATCTGGATCAGGATCCAATGTCCTTAGCTTCTGAGCCATGTTTCTAGCCCAAGAATCTTTGTTTTTGGTTTTGTTTTCTAAGATGTATTTATTTTATGTATATGAGTTCTCTGCCTGCATGTACACCTGCACCCCAGAAGGTGACACCAGATGACATTATAGATGGTTGTGAGCCACCGTGTGGTTGCTGGGAATTGAACTCAGCACCTGTGGAAGAGCAGCCAGTGCTCTTAACTGCTGAGCCATCTCTCCAGGCCCCCTAGCCCAAGAATCTTAACTAAGAGAAACAGTATTTTAAAACTTTTATGTGTGTTAGGAGCAGTGCTGACAATCATGAGGATGAGAGTCCCGAAGCTAGCAACCCACACAGCAAACAGGTGTCTTGCATCCCTTGCAGGAGCTATGAGGGAAGCGGAAACAAGATGCTAGGCCTTGATGGCTCCAGTCTAGCCAAGAAAACACAGGCCCAAAGAAAAATTCTGTCTCCAAGGACTCAGTGGGAAGTGATAGGGAAGGACATATGATGCCTCTTCTGGTCTCTACATCTACACACATGTACACACACACACACACACACACACACACACACACACACACACACACACACAAATTGTTTTTATTTCTTTAGAAGTGAATATTCGGTGACTATTTATGAAGCATCTAGTATGCGTCAGGTGCTGTTCTAGACATAGGCCTATATCTGGGTACAGGCCTGGCTCTCTTGGAGCTGACGTCTCAGTGCATTGCCTCTGAATGATTCTTTTATTGCAGAAGAAGCATGAAGATGCTAAGTCTCAGGAGCAGTTCCTTGGTTTGGATAAAGAACTGAAGAGTCTGAAGAAAGCTGTGGCTGCTTCTGATAAACTAGCTGCAGCTGAGCTCACCATTGCCAAAGACCAGCTCAAGTCCCTGCATGGGACGGTTATGAGAATTAATCAGGAGCGAGCAGAGGTTAGTCATACGGTCTGTCAGTCGGGACGTCTTCATCACACTGTCTCAAAAATGCAGCAGCGTGCCATTACTGATCATTGACACAGACTTTGGTCATCTTACAAACTGCTGTGACACTGTCTGCTTTTCCTGTGACCCGGTGCTTATATTCCATCACAACTCCCTGGAATTCATTTGGAACCATCAAATGAATATCAAAGGATAGCAGTCTCCTTAGAGAAGTCACTGCGAGTATGTGCTTGGATTCAAGTATGGAAGGCTCACCATTCAGTCCCTCTGAACCTCAAATTTTGTTTTCCTTTCTTTTCTTTTCTATTTTCTTCTCGTTTGTTTGCTTTATTTTTGTGGAGATATATATCCACATGTACACCTGCAGGCCAGAAGAGGGCACCAGGTTACATTATAGATGGTTGTGAGCACTGTGTAGTTGCTGGGAATTGAACTCAGGACCTTTGGAAGAACAGCTAGTACTCTCAACCTCTGAGCCTTTTCTTCAGCCCCTGTTTTTGTTTTGTGAGATAGGATCTCTCTATGGAGCCCTGTTGTCCTAGAACTGGCTATGGAGCCCATGCTGGCCTATGTAGGCCCCATTGGCCTGCAACTCAGGGGGATCCATTAGCTCTGCCTTTCACGTGCTGGGGTTAAAGGTGTGTGCCACTATGCTCATCTTTAGCCTTAAAATGTTTATTTTGTGTATGTACATGAAAATCTTGTACTGTGCAGGCTGTTAGTGCTCTGCATGGAGTGTTGGTTATAGTGCTCCTAGGACACAGATTTTAATGAGCTAAGATAGTAGATCATAGGAGGAAAACACAACAAATGAGAACCCAGAAAGACAGCCATGGGAAAGTAGCATAATGGAGAGGAAGTCCTTATTCCTCATGCTGAACCCTCCGTTTGCCCAGGCTAGGTCAGGCTTTATGCCACATGTGCAGGAGTAAACCAGGCTGGTAATAGGGTGGGAGCAGGGATCACTCTGAGAGGAAGAGACTGGAGAGGGAGATTCACAACAGCAGCATCTTGTCCCTTTCTGTCCATAGGAGCTACAGGAGGCAGAGAAGTTGAACAGAAAGGCCACGCAAGCAGCCGGGGACCTGACCCGAGCTGAGGCGGAGATCGAGCTCCTACAGCACCTTCTCAGGGGGAGAGAGGGGCAGGTCAGTGCAGCTGCCTGGAGCTGCCCGCTTGCTAGCTCCTAGGTTGCTAAGGTGATGGCTCAAAGCACACTGAAGTACACTCAGTAGGCAGCACTTCAGCCTCGCCTGTGTAGTGCCGTAAAAATGAAAAGGGTGTGATGGCTTCCTCACTGGCAAAACGTACACAAAAGCAAGGTTAAATGTGTCTAGGTGTGCTCACTGGCAACTTTGTGTGTGTGGCTTTTAATAGTTCCGAATGGAGATGGAGAATGCAGACCTAGGCTCTAAAGGAGCAAACTCACAGCTGCTAGAGATCGAGGCCCTGAACGAGGCCATGGCGAAGCAAAGGGCTGAGATCACAAGGCTTCGGGATGTGCTGAGCCTCACTGGAACTGGTAAAGTAATATTGCGCTTTGACTCGGGCTGGTTCTGAAGTTGGAAAACTGAACTGCCTTCTCCTGTCTTTAGAGAAAAGCACTTAGTGAATTCAGGAGGTCAGTGCCATGTCTGATCTAGAGTCACGTATCACTGATAAGTTAAACAATCTAAAAAGCAGTTTAAAGTGTGGTATTTGGGGGATTTGATTATGGAAAGAAAAGGCGAAGACTATAATTTTAAAAAATGTTTATAAATCTGTTTGCTTTTTGTAAATTACTTTATAATCAGTGCATAGCAGGATGTTCTCTTAGTGTTCAGAAAGAATTAGTTACACAGGGGCGGCTGAGAGTCAGCTTTGGGGGCATGGTGGGTTCTGCTGGCGCTCATGGAGTCTCTTTCCTGTGTCGGGAGAGAAGCATGTCTGTGAGTGCATGGCAGCCTCATGCAGTGGTTTTCCTCTGCAGATAAAAAAGGAAGCATTGACAGCGTCCTAGAGGAGATTGCTGAGCTCCGGCATGAAGTTTCTGCTCAGAATGAGTACATCAGCAGCATGGCAGATCCCTTCAGAGGACAAGGCTGTTGGTATTTTATGCCACCACCACCATCATCATCAAAGGTAGGAGTTCTGCATTGCTAGTAGAATACTGAATTTTCTTGAAGGTGACAATTTCTCCTTCCCCAAATTTGTTATCGGATGCTGAAAACACTTCTCTGCTGAGACATATATTTTGCTTCTTCAGTATTTGTGTTATTTGAGATCTGAAAATAGAGCTATCCCACAGAAAATCATACTTGCCTTTTCATCGCCAGTGCCATGAAGTAGATAAAAGGATAGGATGACTTAAGCCCACAGAGCTGAAGGAAAATGATTGTAGAATTGTGCAGAGGTGTGGGCAGAGTGGTGGGTGCCTAGGTTTCATTTCCTTTTTAGAACAGTCCTTGAGTGATTACCAGCCTAGGCTGTAATAGTGCACTGTGATGGAGGGTATATCCCTGCACTCAGAACTCATGGGCTGTGCCGGAGGAATTAGAGAGCAGCGACATGCGGTGACAACAGATTGGCAGTGAGCAAGCATCCAGCGCAGGGCTTTAAGAGGGAAAAGACAACTTGTGTAAAGAGGGGGGCCGGTGTGGCCACTGCAAGGAACCTTGTAGGGTTAGACAGTTGGCTAGGAGTGCTGAAGCTGGAGCTGAGGGGCAGATTGGGGCTGTGTTGCTTGTGTCTGCTGCTGTGATAAAGCATGACCAAAGCAGCTTAGGAAGAGACCGTTCTCTGGGCTTGAAATTCTGAAGAGCCTGTCATGGTGGGGAAGCGCGGCAACAGGGACAGAGGTGAATGTGCACATCTTGAACCACAAGCACAAGGCAGAGAGAGAGCATGCACTGGGAATCCAAAAGGCTTCAAAACCTCCTCACACAGCGCCACCAACTAGGGACGGACCAGGTGTTCAAACAGGAGCCTACGGGACCTTCTCATTCACACAGTGGCCATCCATTTTAAAAGGGGCCCGTTGTATGTGTCATGGGGACATGAGACTATGGTTAATAGAATCAAGACTTCAGATGTGTATTCTAGCCAAGCATGGGGCTGGAGTTACAGCTAGGTGAGCTTTCTGTGCGCTGTCTGAATCGCTCAGGTGAAAGATAGAGAGACCAGAGCTAGGTGAGTGAGCTGGGGAGAAGAGATAATATTAAGGGATGAGCTTGGCAGTGAGGAATGGATCTAAGCAGGACACAGCCAAAGCCAAGGCGAGAGTCGGCTGGGAGCAACAGCAGGGAGCAGCAGCTCAGACACTAGGGTCCCAGGGCTCTGACTGTAGTCTCAACCAGAACCTACAAGCAGAATTCTCCTCCCAGAAATCTGAAGGAAACCAACACCCAAGTGCAACCAAGGCTGGAGGCCAGAAACAGAAGTGGGAAACACTGTCCGCCTGCACCAAGTGTGCACTCAGAAACTGGACTCACAGACTGGGGAACAGGGAGAGCAGAAGCACATGCTCCCAGGGCAGCAGCGCACTGACCTCTAGGTTCCTAGAAGGTGTTTGTTTTCCTTCACCTTAGCTGCTGGGCCCTTGAGGACAATGCAGCAGAAAAAAACGCTAGCAGTGGTGAGTGCAGGTAGAAGGAAGACACTTAAAACTGATCGCTTACAAAGAATTTGCTTTTATTTATCTCATTGAAAATTGTGGCATAAAATAACCTCAGTCAAACAGCCAGCTAGCATACCTTTACCCCTGCAGTACTGTGAGGGAGGACCCCTATTCCCAGAGAAATGCCAGAACAACAGGGTGGGAAATGGACGCTATTCCTTGACTTTGTAAAGAGAGCCCTTCCCTTTTCACAGAGCAGTCTGACATGACTGCAGCCATTGCTTACATCGTCCTCCCTGCTCAGCCACACTGCCATGTTAAACAGATGTCAGTAAGTTGAGCCATATGTGTGGACTGTACACTATAACTGTGTGATCATTTTTTTGCTTCTGTCTGTGAGAAGTGAGAATCATGATAAGCAAATAACATCCTTTCTCACTTTTCATGTATCTCACCTTGGCTGTACACTTGGACACATCAGCCTTTCCATTGATTAATAGGCAGCATTCTCTCCTGTCATTTATTTTAGGTTTCCAGCCATAGTTCCCAGGCCACCAAGGACTCTGGTTTGGGTCTAAAGTATACAGCCTCTACTCCTCTTAGAAAACAGCAGCCTGAACATCAAGAAAAGAAGAGCAGCAGTGGACTTCTGCCTTCTTCGGGATACTGGGTCTATTCACCCATCAGACATAGGTTGCTTAGAGGTAGGTCACACCATACAAGGAGAGTTGAGTTTCTCTTACCCATTCAATAGCCTTTTACTGTTTGCTTGAAATCCACAGGTGCCGTCCATAGCTTTTACCTTACTCAGAGATCCTGTGTGATCCTGTGTCAACTAGTAACCCATAGGTTATCTGTCTAAAGCAGTGGTTCTCAACCTGTGGGTCACAGGTACTTTGAGGTACCTGCATATTTATTATTCAGAACTAGCAAAACTACAGCTATGAAGTAGAAATGAAAATAACTTTATGGTTGGGGGTCACCACAACACGGGGACCTATAGTAAAGGTCCCACAGCATTAGGAAGGCTGGGAACCACTGATCTAAAGATACTGGCAGCATGCCATGTTGCTCAGGTCTCTGCCTTTACATTTGTTTGTTTGCTTTCAGTGCTGTGGGATGAACACACGCCTGGCTCATGCTAGATCACCACTCTGCCACTGAGTTGCACCCTCAACCCTGACCCTCCACATTTAAACCATGTTTCTGTAGTGTCTGCCTTCCTCTTTTCTTTCCCAAACCGGTTTGTCCTCATGGTTTTGTAAGACTGTCCTCTGTGTGGTGCTTCCCTCACTGTCCTTCCTCCATTCCACCTGAGCACGGGCTTGCTTGTGCTTCTGAGACCTGGGGTATTGGACCATTTATTTTATCAAGGCTTTACATAGTAGCTCTACAGAAATTGTCATAGTGGGGCTGGAGAGATGGCTCAGCAGTTAAGAGCACTGACTGCTCTTCCAGAGGTCCTGAGTTCAGTTTCTAGCAACTAACTACATGGTGGCTCACAACCATCTATAATGTGATCTGATGCCCTCTTCTGGCCTGCAGGAGTACAAGCAGGCAGAGCACTGTATACATAATAATATATACATGAATATACATGTAATAATAATACATAATAATAAATAAATAAATCTTTTAAAAAAATTGTCAGAGTGTAGTCTTCCAACCTCTGTGCAATGAGGAAGACTTGGATACATCTGAACCCTGACGTTCCATAGCTCTGTGGCCATGGTCAGATCATTTTGATGCTCTGAGGCTGTTGATCTGAATGACATAATGCTACACTTTGGTGATCTGTTAATTAAGGAAGTATGTGTTGGGATGGGGATGTAGCTCATTGTTAGTACAGGTCCTGGAGATACAAAAGCAAACAGACAGGAACTGTTTTCTGGGAGAATACCTGGTGTGTGCTTGCTTTATTGCCAGGTTAGCAAACACAGTGCCTGCCTTTAGGGGAAATAAGTAAGAAGTAAGCCCTCAAATTAGAGCGCTACATGTCATGGCAATAATTGATTTTGAGCTCTTGTCTCAAAATCTCATAACGCATCTCTGCTGATATTTTATGTAGAATGAAGCAGATACTCAAGTGATTGCTATATACTGATAAATAATTAATGGTGGCGAAACATGAAATGTTGGCTGCAGAAAACGCTGTGTATTGATCTGCTTCTCACAACTACAGTTGACCGTTTTTACAGTTCTGTTTTACATCTGCAGTGTCTTGGTAGAAGTGCCGTTGTTTCTTCCTAAGTCTGTTTACCTAGTACCATACTTTGCTGTTTATTTCTTAGAAGATGCAGACAGTGGAGGAGATAGCCAGGAAGAGAGTGGACTGGATGACCAGGAAGAACCCCTATTTGTGCCTCCTCCTGGATACGTAATGTATACTGTGCTTCCAGATGGTTCTCCTGTACCCCAGGGAATGGCCCTATATGCACCATCGCCTCCTTTGCCCAACAACAGCCAACCTCTGGCTCCTGGCACTGTGGTTTATGGCCCACCTCCTGCTGGGGCTCCCCTCATATATGGACCTTCTCCCGCCAACTTTGCTGTTCCCTGTATCCCTGTGGATGTGCAGCATTGCAGCATCCCAGAGCACCATAACCTGGTAAGTGGGAAATACAACTCCGTCCTCACTGCTCCCAGGGCCTGAGATGTACACGGGTAGACCCCAGAAGTGAGATTATAGGGATGATCTTTAAGAACCAAACATTTACTCATTAAAATACGATTTTGAAGACGGTAGTAAGTTCTTACGGCCAAAGCCTGGTTTAGCTGTGTTCTAAAATGCTTTCAGTATTAAAACTAACAAATTTTATATGTTTTTTTATTGTTAACTGTATATTACTGTTTATGTAAAGCTATCAGATATATGTGAGAATGCTGTACATGTCCATGTTTGCCCGCATATGCAGATATGTATAAACAACATGCAGTAAGTTTGGGTGTGAATGTTATCTGGGTTAGCTGATGATTATTATGATTTTTCAGTTACTTTCATATGCACATTTGAATTCTGTTTTCCTTTTTAATGTTAGAAGTAATTAATACCCAGGACTTTATAATTTTAAGATTTTATTAGTTTTAATTACATGTATATGCCAAGAGGTTGTGAATATGAATGTAGTACCCTCAGAGGTCGAAGTGGGTGTCAGACCCCCTGGAACTGGAGTTATCAGCTCTTGTGAGAAGCCTGGTGTGGGTTCTGAGAGTCCTCTGAAAGAACTGTTGTGTGACCAAACTTCCTGGGAGGCACAGCAAAGACATCTACTCACCTAGATAGAGCGCCTACAGCAGACTGAAAGTATAGATACCACCAAAGTCCAGCATAGTGAACCAATGATTTTTATTGGGGTTACCTACAGGAATAGGGGTGAGGGCGTTACAAACAGGAGCAGAAATAACTCACAGACAGCTGCATCACCGAGGCCCACTCCAGCACAGCTCACAGCAGCCGGGAATCTAGAGCACACTGCACAGCCTACAGGCAGCTCAGCAGGTTGAAAGTGTCCTTTCCAGGTGACTCAGCTGGTCTAAACCTCTCCCAGACAGCTCAGCAGGTTTCCACTTCTTCCAGGCAGCTGGTCTGAGCTCAAAAGTCTTTGCTGCTCTCTGCTTATTTGGCAGGAAGGGGCCCTGTGAATCTGGTCAGTTTCAGAGACTTCCTGAAGCTACTCTGAGTTCCTGCTTAAGGAGCTTTCCTATAGGATGGACTGTTTCAATATGGAGGAAACTGTTAAGGAACAGAACAGTATAACTGAGCTCTCTCTCTAGTCTCTACAAATCATTTTTAAACAGCATTTTAGTGTCTGTATGCCACTTTTTGTAGATGTTATAGGTGACTGTGTGGATTTCTTTGTGTGTGTAAAATATGTTTTATTGTTTTTAAAAGGGTTCAGGGTTTGGTTTTAGATCAGGCTGCACGCCTTCCATCAGTCCAGCATCTCTGACTGTGTGGATTCTTAAGTGGGCTTTTTATTCTTTCCTTAGGCTAGGTTCCAAGAAGTGAGTACTTCCTAGTCCAGTTGCCTTCTGACTTTTTGGTTCTAACATAATAAACTGCATTCCAAGCTCCTCTTTTGAGCTCTGAGCACTTGGAGCTTTCTTCTTTCCTCCCCCCTCAGTCCACTGAGGGAATAAACGAGGAGAGGGCTCCTGGTCCCAGGCCATAGCCCCTCCTAGCAGGTCCACAGGGTCCACAGGGTCCCCGTGCATTCCTATGGCTACTGCGGTAATCACTCACGTTCTCTGTGGCTTTTTGATGTTCATTCAGTTTGTAACAACAGTGCTGTCTGTTAAGCATTTACAGATACTTGTTCAAATTGCTTCTTTTCCTCTCCAGAAGTGCATGATTTGTACAGCTTCTCAAATGTGCTTCCATTCCCCCTCATACTTTAGCTTCTTATTTCTTGAAACTGCGTCTCATTTATTCTGCAAAATGCAGGCAAAATACCTCTTCTTCTGGGAACCTACTTAAGCAGTTCTCTGTGTTCAGAGAAGAGAGAGACTTCCATTTGTCTCTTCTGATAGATGTGGAACTCTGGAGACAGGGAGGCATGGTGTTTCTAATGCGTAGTGAGGCTGATGCAAGAGTTAGTGAAGCACAGTTCCATCTGTGCCATGCTGAAGTCTCAGAATTACCACTATTTTTCAAGCCATAGATAACCACTTTAACCAATTAATTTCAACTTTTGACAACAGCGCGGGAGAGATGCCCTCTGGGATCTCTATAATGCACTCACTTTCTCTGTTCAGGAGAATGAGGTGTCTAGACTAGAAGACATACTGCAGCACTTAAAACCAAGACAGAGGGAAGACCGGTGGCTGAAAGCATCCAGGCAGCAGTCTGAGAGAGAAGTGGAGGAGCTGCAGCACAGCATAGGTGATCTTCTGCAAGAGAAGAAAGAATTAGAACATGAAGTACAAGAATTGCACAGAACCATCCAGAAACATCAACAACGAAAGTAAGCACTCGCAGTTGTAGTCTTATAATTCAAAGCATATGATATCAGCTCTGAAGGACACCAGTCAGCGCTGCCTCATGAATCCTCCTGTCATTTTAGAAATGTCCTGGATCGAAACTGCAGAACAGTAAACAGCCATATGTGGGTGGAGCTTTAGATGTGGCAGTGAGAACGCAGAGGCAGAATTTAGTTCCAGTCAATTTAGTGCCCACATGGCATTAAGGACAGAATACCATTTAGGACAGTGCATAGCTAAGGTCTCCTGGTTAATAATTCAAATCAGCTCTTTTGTAGCTGTCTTTGGTGAGCTGCACAATCACTTTCCTTCCCTCTACCACAACAAAACGTATGACAGGATGTTCAGACCCTCATTCTTCATGGCAGCCGTTTGGTGTCCTTGTCCTCCTGGCTTTGCATACAAAGAGCTAACTGTCCCCTTTCTGTTATTTCTGCCGCTGTAGCTTTTAATTAGTGGCATCCTAGACCAGCATAGTAGCTACCATACTGTGGCTACCATGTCTAGAATCTTCCTCTCCAGTCTGTCAGGAAAACACTGTGTCTCAGTCTCAGTGCACAAGCAGCCTGAGCCCTGCCTGTCTTTGTTATCCTTCAGCCTTCCACAGTTCTGGCCCAAACCACTTCCTGTGGTCTCCCCGAGCACCACTTTCCTCTGCCTCCACACCTCACCATGCTCTTCCTGAAGTGCCTTCCCCAAGCCCCGTCTTACCTGTCTTGCCTTTCAAAACTAAAGTGGTGATGGGAGGCTGGGGAGATGGTTCAGCAGTTTAAGCACTTGTTGCTGTTTGTAGGTTCAATTCCCAACACCCACCTAGTAGCTCATAAACGTAGCTCCAGTGCCAGGAGATGTCATACACTCTTCTGACCTCTAGGGGCACCAGGCATTCAGTGGTGTACATACATACACGGAAGCAAAACATTCATACACATAAAAAAATTTTTTTAAAGTTTAAACAAAGGTCAGGGATCCCTTTTATAGTAAGCTTTTCCCCACCTCAGGGTTAGCAGCCTTTGATACAGCCCTGCTCGTGCAGTGCTGTGAACAAGCAGAGAGTCACTGAGGGTAATAGCTGGACCTCCGTTTCTGGGTGCCTGCGCCAAGCATAGGGTCAGTTAGTTCGCACAGCCTGCACTGTCTGCTCAGTTATAAAATACTGTCTTCTCTGGTAGTCCATGAATTGTGCAATTCCCTAGTTTTTGTGATTTAATCTAGACTAGCCTTGGCCCCAGGGTTGGAGGGAGGCCTGTGAGGCAGGCAGAGTGTATGAGACATGACCACTGCTGTCTAGGAGTGGACAGCTGAGTGACTAAAGCTGGCTGAGGAGAGGAGAACCTGCTGAGAAGAATGGGACTTGGCGCTTGCAGGGTGAGGGTGGGTCTGGCTTCTTTTCATGTAGATGGACTTGCTAAGGAGAGGACTGTGGCAGGGCAGTAGGATACACTTCTCCCACTGTAGCAGTAATAAAATGATCATTCTAGGAAATTTGGGTAACAGTGTTCAGAGAAAAAGACAAAACTCGTCTACTTGCTTTTGTTTAAAGATAGAAGAAAAGCATCGGTGTGCTGAGTTTTCATTTTTTTCTGGCAGGCAGCCCATTTTCAGATAATTTTGTCATGTTAAGCCTTAGGTTACTGAATTTTGTCTCACCATTTTTATCAAATCTTTTATGACAGTTTTGGCCTAACCAAAGAAGTAAGTCATATAACCATGCAGTGTTTGGGGCCGACTGACCTGGGGACTGCACTTGAGAACTGTTTAAGGGACTACATATTATTGTGTGGTTACTTCCTTTATTTCTGTTCTTCAGAAAAGCAATGTGACAATGCTAGCCTGTCCAGATGCTGACAGGACAGGTCCATCAGGCATTGTTACATAGTGTGCATTTACTGCCAGGAATATCCCATGTTTATAATAAGCACGTATTTTGAAGTTCAGTTGAACATAACCAGTTGTAGCTACCTCTCTTAGAAAATTAGTAAATTCCTTAGCTGAGTGGTGGTGGGGCACGCCTGTAATCCCAGCACTCAGGAGACGGAGGCAGGCGGATCACTGAGTTTGAGGCTAGCTTGGTGTACAGAGTGAGTTCTAGGACGGCCAAGACTACACACAGAAATTCTATCTTGGATATAAAAAAAAAGAAGAAGAAAGAAAGTAAGTAAAATTTTGAGCATTCTTCATAGGCTATGAATGTCCATATTGTCTGTGTTTAAAAGTCTCTTGACATTTATGTAATTTTTAGGGACTTCATTGATGGAAATGTTGAGAATCTTATGACTGAACTGGAAATCGAAAAATCTCTCAAACATCATGAGGATATTGTAGATGAAATTGAATGCATAGAGAAGACTCTCCTGAAACGGCGCTCGGAGCTCAGGGAAGCCGACCGACTTCTGGCAGAAGCCGAGAGTGAACTTGAGTGCACTAAGGAGAAGGTGTGTCTGGTGTGGTTCAGGCTGGGGCTCCTGGTGGAGACACGGGCAGCCTGCTGCTGTCCATGTGAGGCTGCAGAGAAAACAGTGGTGAGAAAGAGCAGGCTGTAGTGGATATATCTGAGGCCAGGTCCAAGGCTGTGCTGCCTTCAGTAGCATGCATTAGGTCACTAATACCTAATCCCCGGCTTCCTGCCCTGCTAGTCAGGACCAGACATCTGGGCAAGTCATCTAGGTCCTCAGACTTTGCTCACCTTGTTTGTAAATTCAAGCTAAGAACAAGCAGGCTGTTGAGCGTGGACTAGATAGCTTTAAGTTTCTGAAGCTGTTTTCTGCACGGCCCACTTCCCCGTCTGACGTTTCAGGGGGTGAGGTTGGTATTTGTTTCAAATTTAGACTCTCCAGTCTGTGTCTTTTTAAATGACCAATCAGATTGTTGTAGAAATCTTCCTTATCAAGTTGAAGTAATGCTATCTTTCAAGTCCTGGGTCACAGATTCCCATTCATTTGAGTACAGCCAAGCTGAAATTGAAAGAAGGAAAGGTTCTGAGATGTCCTTTGCCGGTAACTTATCTCTGTGGACAGCTGAGTGATAACAGGTTCTTTAGGCAGTGATGCAGAAGAGAGGGGAAGTGAAGCTGGCTGGGCGTGGTGGGCACGCCTGTAATCCCAGCACTCGGGAGGCAGAGGCAGGCGGTCGCTGTGAGCTCCAGGCCAGCCTGGTCTACAAAGTGGGTCCAGGACAGCCAGGGCTACACAGAGAGACCCTGTCAAAAGACGGAGGTTAGGAAGGGGAAGGAAAAAGTGACATCCTAAGCCTGTACATTTACAAATGCCATTTTCTTTAGCACTCCCGGTGACCCTGTGAAGTGATGTTGGCTTGGCTTACACACAGGCACCCAGAGTCACATAGCTGAAGCTCTGCCCTCCTGAGAGCTCTGCATCTGAAAGGAAAAGAAAGGCCCTGAGGCACATGAGCCGCCGCAGGAAGTGTGCTTACCTTGTTAGTGCATGTTGAGTCTGCTGGAGCTAATAGAAGCCTGTGCGTTGAGCTGAGTGAATGGCTTCACCTATTAAATTCTGTGGGTATGGCTGTTGCAGAAACACAGCTCTCACCTCAAAGAGGGCGGGTACGAGACCATGGCCCAGAACACAGATGGAGGTTACCTGATATTACGTGGTCTAATGTACTAATAGTTTCCTAAGGGTTTTGTAGTAATGGAGCAAAATAATTCATAAACCAAGACATCTTTCAGATGCATTGGTGGAAACATTAGAGAGGCGGGGACAGCCAGGCAGAGAGCCTGCAGCTGTGGGCTTCAGGTGCTGTCCACTAGCATTCTGTTAAGTTAATACAACCCAAAAGGTCTTTGTTTCTGTTTTCTAATCTGTGTTTCAGGATGCTAGATCAGCTCTCCCTGTTAGTCAGCAGGGTGTTGGGTCCCACACAGAAGTGGGCAAGGAGTATCGCCTTAGGAGGTTGAAACTAACCCAATATAAATTGTAGTGAGTCTCTGGACCTGCAACATTCCAACCCCTCCACATCATTAAAGTCCGTCTGGCTGTCCAGGCGTTCTTCACAAGATCCTAAGTGAGAACAAGGAGGGCCTCGTTTCTTTCCTTATGAGCAGTCCTTGTGCTGTAAACCTTGGCTTGCTGTGTGCCGTAGGTGTCATGGAACAGAGAATGCATATCACCTGTGTTTGTTTTAACCCATGGCACTGGCCGTGGGCACATAGAGGAAGGGTGACCGCAGCGCAGACTCTTTCTCCTCCCAGGGACTCAGGAGTGCAGGTTGGGAAGAAGGAGCAGAGCGGAAGTAGCTGAGCCTGCCCCTTCAGCCTGTTAAAGCTGCGCACTACACACGCTCCTCTGGAGTAGGTGATGAGCTCTGCCCATGGCTTTGCTGGGGAGCCAGCAGAAAGCAGCTGTCTGAAGAGATGCAGTGACATGTCTAGCGCGTGGACCTTGCCAGCGGTTGACACGCAGGAGGAAGTTAACAGATTCATACACAGACACCTCTGACTTTGGAGGCTGTTTGTGAGTCAGTGCTCAGCCAAGTGCAAACTAAAACCCCTTCTTAGATCTGTTAAGCCTCTGGCTCTAGACCTATCAGGAAACCAAGCTGATTTTTTTTGAAAGTGATTTTTGCCAAATCGAGCACAGGAATATTTCCAAAGACTGCAAAGTAAATCAGCATCACAAAATGAAAGTTCGTCCCAGCTGATAACATCTGAAGTGAGACGAATCTGTGCGCATGGAAGCTTGGTAAAATGATTGCCGTTTAGTTGGCTAGGTTTGATATGATGAAATTTTTGAAGTAAAAAGATGCCTCATTCTCATCAGCTTCACTTGAACTGTTCAGAAGTGCTCTGTCTCCGCTGACACAGTGAGTTCTGGTAGTTCCTCTCACAGTGCTTACCCAGTTCAGAGACTCCCAACATCTGCACGCTGCTCCAGCGTCATCTTAAAGGCTAGACAGCATTCTGTCTTAATACACCACCACTTTTATTTGTCAAGATTTATCTTATCTCATTACAGTTTTACATAGTATTTATTTGCTTCTGGATAATTTCGTAAGCATTAAATCACAGCAAAGGAATATTTTCATGTTTTCCTGTTTTTAAGTTGTTCTGAGGGTTGTATCAGTTAATACTGTGAATAATTATAGAGTACTGCAGCCGAATTGTTTTTAATGACAGTTTCTTTTCTAGACAAAGAATGCTGTTGAAAAGTTCACTGATGCCAAGAGAAATTTGTTACAAACCGAATCAGATGCTGAGGCTTTAGAAAAGAGAGCCCAGGAGACTGCACTTAACCTTGTGAAAGCTGAGCAGCAACTAAGGTGGGTGGAGCCCCGGCTGCCAAGGTGGGGGGAGCTGGGGCTGCTGACAGCTGAGGGGCTCACAGTAATGAACGGTCCATGCATGCTACGCCTGAAGGGCCAGGCGGATAAATGTTGTGTTGTAGATTACTCCAGGCTGATGCAGAGGACTTGGAGCAGCACAAAATCAAACAAGAAGAAATCTTGAAAGAAATAAACAAAGTTGTAGCAGCCAAAGATGCAGACTTCCAGTGTCTAAACCAGAAGAAGGGAAAACTGACAGAAGAGTAAGTAAGGTCTCTGGGGATGGGGGCGGGGGCGTGAGGGGCAGGGGGCAGCGGGCCGTTCTGCAGCAGCCATGGGCTCCTTTAGAGGTTGCTGAAGTACTGTGTGCTCTGTAGGCTTCAGAGTCTGCAGAGAGACATCGAGACGGCGGAGCACAATGAGGGTCACCACCTACAGGTCCTTAAAGAATCTGAGCGTCTTCTTCAGGCCCAGAAGACTGAGCTGGAAACAGTGAAAAGCCAGGTACAGCAGTAGGCCCTTGGAAAAGACCATTTTAAAACGTATTTAGGACTGCTGAATACGGTTTATTTGATTGTAGAAAAAGATAGAAAAATACAAGATAAAGTATTAAGAATGTGTGCGTCCTTGAGTCAAACTTGCATCGCTCCCTTTTCAGGTGACAAGCCAGCAGCAGGAGCTGGCTGTCCTAGACACACAGCTGGCACAAAGAAGGGAGGAGCTGCTTCTCCTCCAGGACAGCCTGGTCCAGGCAAAAGCTGACCTCCAGGAAGCCCTGACCCTGGGAGAGACAGAAGTAGCTGAGAAGTGCAGTCACATTAGGGTACGTTTGTCAGCGGGCTTTCTTAGGCGCCCCGGGCACTGCTGAGGTTTATTTTGAAGTGTTCCCTGTACTCCCCAAATGGAGATAGAAATGGCCCTCTGTCGCACCGTGTGGGTTTGTGTGGATGTGTTGGTGTGAGGCAGTCATGTAGTGTCTGGATACACTCTGGGTTCTCCTGCTTCTTGACTTTCTCATGTCTTTCCTGTCCAGAAATGCCCTTATCCCAGGTGCAGGCAGTGTTGCATCCTCCTGGTTTTTTCAACTGCTCTAAGGAGTTTCTTTCTCTTGCATTTAATAGCAGCTGCTTATGTCAGTGCCCCCAGCCTTCCGCCTCTGACAGTCACTGAGGCTGTGAGCAGCCTTTGCACAGCATACAAGATACAAACGCATTTGCATGAACATAAGTTACTTTTTTTATTACATGATAGATGTTAGTGCAAAATATAGTGCTGTTCTAGGTGCCAAAGGCAAAAACAGATGTAAATTAAATTACAAATTAGATGTATGAGCTAGAACAAAAACCAAACTGACTGGTGTGAAAGGGATTGTGACTCATAATTCACAGAGGAGATGACTTTTGTTTAAACACAGGAAGTAAAATCACTTCTGGAAGAACTGAGTTTTCAGAAAGGAGAACTGAATGTCCACATCAGTGAGAAGAAGACTCAGCTCGCACTTATAAAGCAGGAGGTGGAGAAAGAGGAAGGGAATCTTCAGGCAGTTTTGCGGCAGCTGTCCAAACACAAGACTGGTGAGTGTAAGAAGCAAGCCTCAGAGCGTGAGGCTGCAGCGTGGACACTGCAGGCCACAGAGAAGCGCACGTGACCAAACTCACACCTTCTAAATTGTGAGCTCACTAATGAGCAAATTATAAAAGGGATTTGTTAGTGTTTATTTAAAGTTAATAACCGTGTTGCTGGCTGAGTGGAGCATGCTGTTGGAAGGAAGGGCTCTCACAGCTGATGGGAGCGCACCCAAAATTCAAACTTGTAAACCCAAAGGCCCACTGTGGTCCACCAGAGAGAGCCAGCAGGATTGACAATTACAAAACTGGAAAGAAAAGGCTTATGTTTAATATTTAATGACATGAAAAATAGAGTGAAAATTAGGTGAATGGTGAATATGGGACATAGCTCGGTTATTTATTGATGCTATCATGTTTTATTTTATGTGAGCGTAATGTATATAGATATGGTGCATGCCTGTGTATGGACCCAGCCCAGAAGAGAACATCCAATGTCCTGTTGGGTCTCTCTCTATCTTATTCTCTTGAGACACGGGCTCTCACTAAGACTGGTCCCAGTGATCTGCTTGCCTCTCCACACCCTACACACATAGAACCCTGCAGTTATACACATCCACCAGTAAGTCCTGGTCATCCTTCTGCCTCTGCACCCCACACGTACACATAGAGCAGTGCAGGTACTGATGCATGTACAGCTACACCCAGCTTTTTGTGTGGGTGCTATGATCCAAATGGAAGTCCTCTTACCCACATTGCAAAATGATTTTACCTTGGTGTCCTGGAAACCTGACTAGTGCAGAGAGAAAATGAGGAAAAAACAAATATGCAGACCAAACCCACAGAAAAGCGAGGATCAGGGGAGCCATGCTTACTCTGCTAGAGGAGCACTAATTATACACCAACCCGTATCCTTCCTTTACTACAGACAGCACAGTGTGGGCAGGGGTCCAGTCTCGGTAGGTGGTCTGGAGGCCTAGATAGCAGTCTGAGCTGTGAGCATCTGGGAAGAGAAAGCCGCAGTTGCTGGTTGTGCACACAGTCAGCATTCACACTCGGGCTAGGGAAAGCAAGGCTTTGCTTAGTCAACTTCCTGTCCAGAGCGCCATACTCCACCTGAGGTGTTTAGGTAATTACCCTTGACTACAGGGCTGAGGCCAAACCCATGCCAAACAAACTGTATTCCTGAAATAAAACACCCCAACATGCTGTTGTGATAGTCATCTTTTGAATTTTTTATTACATCATTTTGTTTATTTTGTGTGTGGTGTGAGAAACAGTGTGGATATTGAAGTCAGAACAACTTTTGGGGAGTTGGTTCCCTTGTATTGACCTCAGGTCATAATGTCATCACCCCTTCTAGAGATTTCCTATTAGTACATACCATTTGGCTGCTGCTGCTTTTCCAGATTTTTCTAAGACCAAATATCCACAGTTTCAAGTTTTTCTTATATTTTTTTCATATAAGATGGGCTTAGCTTATTGTATGTAGGAGTAAATGCTACTAGAGTTCGAAGGTTATTAATTTTTAAAAAAAATTTTTGGCAAATTAATGTTGGATTGTTTTGCTTTGTTTTTCAAGACAGTGTTTCTCTGTGTAGCCTTGACTGTCTTAAAACTCATTCTGTAGACCAGGCTGGCCTTGAACTCATATCCACCTGCCTCTGCCTCCCAAGTGCTGGGATTAAAGGCTTGAGTCACCACTGCCCACCACAATTTAGTGCTTTTAATAGTACTTTCAAGAAGATTTTTCTTTTAAAGACAACAAGGAGTTATAGTCAGTTCTGTTTTGTTTCCTGGCTCGATTATTAGCACTGACCCTGCTGTGTCTCTCTGTCAGAACTGAAGAATGTTGCAGACGTCCTGCAGCTTGAAAACAGTGAGCTACAAGGTCTGAAGCTGCAACATGACCAAAAGGTGACAGAGCTGGAGAAGACTCAGGTGGACCTGCTGGAGGTAGTGAGGAGAGCCTCCGAGCCTTTGCTGCCGCAGCCTTTGTCTTTTAGGATGTCTGAGTCCTCTTTTATCTGACTCAGGAGAAACTGGAGCTGGAGAATTTGCAGCAGAGCGCTCAGCAGCAGAGAAGGGAAATAGAGTGGCAGAAGCAGCTCCTGGAGAGGGGCCGGCGGGACCTGGAGCGAACTAGAGCCGAGAGCCAGGCACTGCAGTCCTGCATTGAATGCTTGAGTAAAGAAAAGGAAGATCTCCAGCAGCAGTGTGAGAGCTGGGAGAAGAAGTCTTCCCACGCCAAAAGGTAAGGACAGTTAGAAACGTGGAGGGTGAACATGGGGACAGAGAACTGTCTGTAGGGTGCATGTCTGTAATCCCAGCACTCAGGACGCTAAGGCAGGAGCACTGCTGTGGATTTGATGCCACCATGCCTACATAGCAGGTTCAAGACGCCAGTGCTGTTTAGTAAGAACTTGTCTCAAAATAACAGTAAGAGCCAAGCGTGGTGGTGCACGCCTTTAAACCCCAGCACTTGGGAGGCAGAGGCAGGTGGATTTCTAAATTCAAGACCAGCCAGGTCTACAAAGCGAGTTCCAGGACAGCCAGGGCTACACAGAGAAACCCTGTCTCAAAAAAGCAACAACAACAAAACAGCAAAAAGAACAATATTGTATAAACTCGATAATTTTCTGACTGTGTGTGTGTGTGTGTGTGTGTGTGTGTGTGTGTGTGTGTGTGTGTGTGTGTATGTGTTTGAGAGAGAGAGAGAGGGAGAGAGAGAGATTTTCACCAACTTTTCCTCCCTTAGGAGATTTTTTAACAAGCTGCCTCACCTGGGTTAGATAGGGGGCTCACTCAGTAATGAGCCTTTCAAGCATGAGGACTTGAGTTCAGTCTCTAGAGCTCATGTTGAAAGCAGGAAAAGCCAGGCATGGTGGTTCGTACTTGTAATCCAGCAGTCAGGAGGCGGAGACAAGGGGATCTCTAGGGCCCACTAGCCAGCCAGCCTTCACGAGCTCCAGGCCAGTGAGAGAGCCTGTCTCCAAGAGAAAAAGGTGAGCAACACTTAAATGCTCAGGTTGTCCTCTGTAAAACACACACACACACACACACACAGTCTTACTGGAAATGAATGGAAAAGGAACATTTTGTTTATTGCTATAAGAAGACAAATTGTTCTCAGATTGATTTATGTATTCAAAACAGTTGCAGTCAAAATCCCACTACGTTTTTTTTTTCTTCCTTTTTTTAGAAAATCGCAAGTTGGTTCTAAAATGTATAAGGAAATGCAAAGGACCTACAATTTATAGAATTCTTTAGACACAGCACCAAAAACAAAAACAAAAAATTTTAGAAAATGAAAAAAAAAAGATTTAAGACTAACAGCACCTGATTTTAAGACCTCATATAAATTATAGTAGTCAAAACCTTATGGTGCTGGTATACAGCAGATAGTGGATCCGTGCAAGAGAACAACAGAGCGGTGGTGTGGCTCTCCACCTCCTAAGGCTGCAGCCCTTCAGTGCAGCTCCTCATGCTGTGCTGACCTGCAGCCACACAGTTATTTTTACTGCTACGTCCTAACTGTCATTTTGCTGTTATGAATCATGATGTAAACGCCTGTGTTTTCTGGCCTGAGGGTGACCCCTGTGAGGGGCTTGTTACATCTGCAAAGCAGTCGTGACCCGTAGGCTGAGAACTGCTAGACTAGAGGGTCCAGAAATAAACTTTGATAAATGAAGCAAAGATTTTGAGAAACATTGAAAGCTATCTTCAATAGAGAAATTGTCTATTTAGAATTATTGCTAAAAAAAATCTCCTGTTTGGAAAGCTATAAGGTTTTTTTTTTTTATTGAAAATTTCTTTCAAAATATCTTTTGAAATTTAAATTTCTTTGAAAATGAAAATTTCTTTTTGACATTCTTTTAAAATTCAAGGTTTACCCTCACCCCACCTTCCCGCTGACTGTGCCCTCAGCTCGCCTCTAGTGTGGGGATTTCCCACTTAACAGTCTGCTTCACTCTGGTAGAGTTTTAGCAGCTGCAGAAGAAAGCAACAAAGCGGAGCAGTCACACTTAGCGAAGCTGGAACTTCATGTCAGAAAGCTACAGCAGGAGCTGGAGCACCTGAGCCAAGACAAGCTCGCCCTGCATGGCGACATCTCCACGGTGCAGCAGCAGCTACAAGGTGAGGGCGGGACTGCAGACACGGGACTCCCTTAAGAGAAGTGATTGCTACAAGATGGGGCATGGGAGTTTGTTCTGAAGTTAGATTGTTGATTGGATTATATCACATTCTGAATATATACTAAGTATAAATTGTACACTTTAGGACACACGTGTGTAAATTTCATCTTAAACTGTTGGGGGTCTTTTTGTTTTTGTTTTTTTCAACCTAATTTTTGTTTCTTAGGGGACAGTTAAAATTACTCTTGGACCAGTGATGTGGTGGTTCAGTAGGAAAAGCACTTGCCACCAAGCCTGACTAACCCCTGAGTTCTTTCCTTCAAGATCACAACAGAAGGAGAGAACTGAGGACTGACTCGCAAATGTTGACCTCTGTCCTCCACGCTGATGACTGGCACACGCTCACGTTCACTCACACAAACACACAATAATACTAAAGTGACATCACTCCTCAGGTCATAACAGTGGCCATGGGGCGGTGTGGGGAGCGGGGCGGGTTGAAGGCAAATAGTAAAACTGTCTTTTATTACCAGATATCTCTAATAATTTATTTGGAAGAAATGGCTAAGTGTTAGTAGCTAATCATGTACTTTTTGAACATTTATTATGTTCTAGTCATGATGTATGTACTGTCTCTAATCCATGTGACATAGATCTGGTGACACACACCTGTAATCTCAGCACTTAGTAGGCAGAGGCAGGAGGAACATACGTTCAAATCCAACTGGGCTGCATAGTGAGATACTGTAGCATAAACAAAAACTTTGTAGCATTTTGGACCTAGAAACCAGTATTTTACCCATTTATAGATGCTGATACTGAGGCTTAATTTTCTCTTGGTTTATTCAAGATAACATAGTAATAAATAGCAATTCTGTCTGTATGCTGCCTTCATGAAAGAGCATGCCAAGTTTACATTTCCAACAGCACCGTAGAATACACCTGTTTTAAACCATGCAGCTCACCAACATTATTATCTAAATGTTTATGAGATTCTTTAATATAGAAATCTTTAAAAACCTCATGTTGGTTGAACATGTAACTGTCTTTTGGCCTTTCACAAAATAGTACGGCATCATCGTTGATTTAACAGAAATAAATGTAAATTCAGTTCTGATGTACTTCGAGGACAAATCCATTAAAAAACCTCTATCTATATGTACAAATAACATTTTATGAAAATGTTTTTGTAGATAAACGGGAAGCTATGAACTCCCTACAGGAGGAACTAGATAATACCCAAGACCATTTGAACCTAGCGAAGCAGGTAAGGCTCAAAGTATAATTCTCTTTTTACAACTCGCAGTGCAGTGCCTTGGACTGTTACACAGCCCCCCAGAGCCACCTGCATAGCGCAGCCTTCAGATCAGGCTTTGGTCCTTGCATGGTTCTCTGTTTCAGTTCTTCATTCAAGTTAATCCAAAGCTAGGAGGAAGTATTGTGGTAGCTAGACCAGAGTCAAACAGCAGTTCCCAGAAGCCCCTGCAGGGAGGGACACAGGGATATAGGGATATGGGGATCCATGGCACAGGTGCGTCCTCATGAAACTGCAGAGCAGCTGTCCCTTGGGAGCAGGAGTCTGGTCAGGTGTTGACCAGTGCAGCTTGTGGCGTGTGCTTCTGATGACGAAATTTCTCTGAGGGGACCCAGGGTCAGCCTACGAGAGCAGGGCTACAGTTCAGGTTTCAGAGGGCTTTGAGCAGATTAGATGAAACATCTAAATTCTCTTAAACTTCAGGAATCTGTGTTTCTAAGACAGACAACTTTTAAGACAAAAATCCTTTTAAGATGTCAAGTTCTTAAATTTTTCTGTGCTAACATTTTTTTCAAAATTTTTAAAGCTTTTGAGCTTGTCTAAATATTTCAGATAGTAACAACACAAGCCTCACTTCTTGTGATTAGTCCCTTCACTTCCCCAGCAGTCCTGGGCTATTTGCAGAGCATGGTTTACTCCTGTCTTGGTGACAAGGCAGCCGATGCTTCTGCTGTGGTTTCGCCATCCTTTGCCATTGTACTTGTTAGGCACTAAGAGAAGAAAAGCAAAGAATTAACTTTGAGCCCAGGGTGCCTGTCTGTGCCTTTGCTGAGAGAATAAAAGATGTGGCACTTTTCAGACTTGGTAGGTTTGGACTGACTCTGGTCACCTTAGGAAGTGGCTTTGTGAGGAGTTTCAGTTGTGTTCTTGCCTAAAGGACCTGCTCCACACCACCAAGTGCCAGAATGCCCTGCTCAGCGAGCAGGCGCAGCTGCAAAAGGACGTCAGCAAATGGATTGCCAGGTTTGAGAGCTGCCAGAAAGAGACGGAGACAAAGGAGCAGCAACTCCAGGAGCTTCAGAACAAGATCAGAGACAGCAAGCTCCAGCTGGACCAGCAGGAAACGGTACTGCGCAGAAAGGGGCCGTTTTGTGCTTCGCGAGGGCTCTGTGTCCCCCACCAACCTCCCACCCCAGGTCAAACGGCCCTGTGTGCACCTCTGTGTGACTCTGGCTAGTGTAAGTTCTAGACTGTTAGTCTTCAGCGTTCACAGACCAGAAGATCATAAGATCTCAACGGCCACGTGCTAATTAGTGGCTTCCTCTTCTCATGGTGGCCAGGTGGCTCCCCAGCCCCTGCATCCTCTTTATAAAGGCATTGTCCTCTCTGGGTGTCTCCCCCTGCCTCCTGCAGGCATTTCTCCTTTCTTTTGAGGTGGACTCTCTCTCTGAAGATCATCTGGAGCATTTGTTCTCTTATGATTGACTCTATTGCATTTTCAGATGTTTCAAAAACTGCAGAAAGAGAGAGAAAGTGAGGAACAGAAGTTGGAGGCTGGTAAAGTGACACTGAAGCAGCAGCAGGAGCAGCTGGAGAAGGAGCTGGCAGACCACAAGAGCAGGCTGGAGCAGCTGCTCGCAGATGTGTCGGCAGCCGAGGGACGCCTCAGGACCCTGCAGGAAGAGGAGCGGGCCACTGAGAGCCTGGAGAAGACCCTGTCCCAGGCCAGTAAGTATACTGCAGGGATCCGGCCACCCAGGGAGGAGGGAAACCAAAGCGGAAAGGAGGCCAGCCGCCCTGTCAAAGGTGGCCGAGGACACGGGGAGGTAGGGGAAGTGTGTCTTTATGGTGAACTTTGCCCCTGAGACTGGCCACTGTGTCTCTTCCTGCCCTTCTGCCTCCTTTAAGAGCATGAGCAGGAGAGTAGGGCATCGAGGTGAGACATGAGACTGGAGGACGAGGATTCGGGAGCTGCACATATGGGACACCTTTGGCCTCAGCCATTCCAGGTCCAATAGCAGCAGCCAACGTTTGACTGCATGAGCTGTGCTGGGGTGGGATTTGTTTTGGAGTCAGTCTGCTCTCTTGGTGAGCCTTTCTTGAGCCTGTGGAGTGGGCCAGGGCACTCAGCATGAGAAGGAAACAGTAGGGTGCGTAACACACCACTAATAGGCAGCCTGCCCATGAGGAGGTCAGAGCGCTGCCACAGCTGGCCAGTCCTACTAAGCGTGCTCACATTCCAGAACAGCAGCTCTCAGCCCGGGAGCAGCAGCTGGTGGAAAAGTCAAGTGAGCTGCTGGCCCTGCAGAAAGAGACTGATGCCATGAGGGCCGACTTCAGCCTACTGCGAAACCAGTTCTTAACAGAAAGGAAAAAGGCGGAGAAGCAGGTGGCTGGCCTGAAGGAAGCACTGAAGAGCCAGCGGAGCCAGCTGGAGAAAAACCTTCTGGTGAGTATTTACTACCCTGCAGTCTAGGGGAAACAGTATGCGTACATTGACTTGACACAGGCATTTTACGCAAACACAGCTTCACTGTAGAGAAAATAAATTCTCCATGAACCCAAACTCTAAACCAATGGTTACTGGTGTAGTCATCATTTATTATCAAAGCACATGGTGAGTTTTGCCTGAGACTTGGTCACTAGCCCCAGAGCAGCACTGGCTGCCGGCAGGGAGGCCATTCTGGGGACAGTGTCAGCACAGTAGAGAGCTGCACCCTCTGCTCAGCACTGTGGGCTCGGGTTGGGTTGGAAGGCACCTTTGCAGATCTGCAGTCAGAGCTTGTCTGTGACATTCTGCCCTTTTTGGTCAACACTGACTTTTATCAAGCACACTAAAGCCAGGATGCCCAGTCTACCCTGCTTTTACCCTTGAGCTAAGGGGAGTCGGGTGACAGTTAAACATCACTCAGCAGTGAGCACAGTGGATTCTCAGGAGTAGATGTCCCCCTGCTCTATGGAGGGATTAGTGGAACATTGTTGGATGAAAGGAATCACTGCATTTTCCAGAGGATGGTGTGCTGACAGCTAGGACTTAGACAAGATGACCACAAAGATAGAGTTTAGATGTCTAAAGTTTAAGCTGGGCATGCTAGCGCGCTCCTTTAACTCCAGCACTCAAAGCCAGAGGCTGGAGGATCTCTGTGAGCTTGAGGCCAGTCTGATCTTACATGGTGAGTTCCAGGACAGCCAGAGCTACATAGTGAGAGCCTGTCTCAAATCCATAAAATATAATCCCCCTACAACCCATGATTGTGTTGTTGCCTTTTCATGGATAATTAATGAGCTGAGAGGGGAAGAGTAACTTATTAGAGGTAGTGCTAAAGATGCCATTCAAACTCTAGGTTCAAATCCTCCTAGCCACACTACACCTGCCCCTAGAATGCAGACTCACCTCCATTTTATGGCTACAGACACTGAGGTTGTTTACAGTGTTTACAGCTAGGGAGTGTGGAAAGCAGTAACTACACCTGCCCCTGTGTGACTCAGTCATTCGCTTCCCTCTGTGCTAGGAGCAGAAACAAGAGAACAGCTGCATGCAGAAGGAGATGGCCACAATTGAACTGGTAGCCCAGGACAACCACGAGCGGGCCAGGCGCCTCATGAAGGAGCTCAGCCAGATGCAGCACGAGTACCTGGCGCTCAAGAAACAGGTGTGCACCCCAGCCTGGGCCGCCATGTGGGCTCCGGACGTACTTACTCCCTCTCAGGGCTCTTAAAGAGGAGTGTGGGCATTGTGAAAAGCTCATATAAGAGTACTCTTTAAGTTAAATATTCTTTTTCAGCCTTAAAATTTAGACATACAGTTAAGGAAAAAGAATTGGTTAAAAATACTTTATTTATTTATTTATTTTGGTTTTTCGAGACAGGGTTTCTCTGTGCAGCTTTGGCTGTCCTGGACTCACTTTGTAGACCAGGCTGGCCTCAGACTCACAGTGACCCACCTGCCTCTGCCTCCTGAATGCTGGGATTAAAGGTGTGTGCCACCACTGCCCGGCTCACTTTTTAAAATTATCTTAAACTTAACTAGCTTTTTAAAAAAGTAGTATTGTTATATGTGAGTGCATGTGTGTGGGTGTGCCACACACACTATGGTGAACATGTGGGAGTCAGTTCTCTGGGTTTTGGGGATTCAACTCAAGTTGTCAGACCTAACAAGTATCTTTACCTGCTGAGTCAGCTCAACTTTAAAAAAAAATTTATGTGCACTGATGTTTCACCTACATGTATGTCTGTGTGTCAGATCCCCTGGAACTGGAGTACAAACAGTTGTGAGCTGCCATGTGGATGCTGCGAATTGAACCCAGGCCCTCTGGAAGAGCAGCCAGTCCTCTTACCCACTAAGCCCCTCAAGTAACTTTTTAACCTGTGCTGCAGGCACAGGTTCCTGAGTGTGCAGGTCCACATGTGTGTGGAAGTTGGAGGACACCTTGAGGATCATTCTCGGGAACACCAGCCATGTGTGTTTGGATGGGCTCTCATTGTCCTGGAGTTTACCTGTTAGACTAGACTGGTTGGCAGTGAGCCCCAAGGAACCTCCTGTCTCCATGTCCCCCCGCTCTAGGATGTCAAGTGTACCCCCATGCCCAGCATGTTTATGTGAGGTCTAGGGCTTGAGCTCTGGTCCTCAAGCTTGCAGCTTTTTACGTTGTGTTTGTATGTACATGTGCACATACGTGTTTGTATGTGTATGTGCATCTGTACACATACATGTAGAGGCCAAAGACCAAACGCAGGTGTCATCCCCTCAGTTGTCCACATTGCTTTTTGAGATTACTGTCTTAGAATTTCTGTTGCTGTGCTAAAACACCACGACCAAAAGCGACTTGGGAAGGAAAAGCTTTATGTCAGCTCACACTCCATCACTGAGGGAAGCTAGGACAGGAACTCAAGGCGGGAACTGAAACATGCCGTGGAGAGCAGGCAGTGGTGGCACATGCCTTTAATCCCAGCATTCAGAGGCAGGGACAGGTGGATCTCTGTGAGTTCAAGACCAGCCTGGTGTACAGAGCAAGTTCCAGGACAGCCAGGGCTACAAAGAGAAACCCTGTCTCCACAAAACAAAAACGGACACTGGGAAGAACACTGCTGACTGGCATGCTTCTCATGGCTTGCTCAGACTCCTTTCTTACATAACTCAGGACCACCAGCCCAAGAGTGGCACCACCCACAGCGTCCTGGGCCCTCACACATCAGTCTTAATCAGGAAACAGGAAAATGCCTGACAAACTCACCTATAGGCCAGCCTTAGAGAAGCATCTTCTCAATTGAGTCCCTTTTCCCAAATGACTATAGCTTGTGTCAAGTTGACATACAACTAACCAACACAGTCTCTCACTGGAACCTGAGGCTTACGAGTTAGGACAGGCCCCATGCATCAACCTATGTTTACGCCCCCCTAGCACTGGGACTACAAACACATGCCACCATAACCAGCTTGCTATGTGAATGCTGGACATCAAACTCCAGTCCTCATGCATGGCAAGCCCTGAGCCATCTCCCCAGCTCCTTTTGGTTAGAGTGTTGTGTATGAGTCTTCATGTAGAGGCCAGGGAAGGGCACTGCACATCTTCCTCTGATTGCTCTTACTGCCTTGAGACAGGGCCTCTCATTGAAACTTCAGCTCACTGGTTAGGCGGGCTAGCCAGTGAGGCCCAAAGATTGACTTACCTCCCCCTGCTCACTTCTGGAATTGCAAGCATGGCCCACCTCACTCTCCCAGCCTTGTGGACTCTAAGGGTTGAGTTCAGATCCTGAGTTAGTAAAGCAAGCATTTTACTAACTGAGCCAGTCCGGTATTTGTAGATCCTTCATTATAAGACGTGGCAAGCAACTCAATTCTAAGTACTGGTGTTTGACCCCAATGCACTGTTTAGATGGCAAGCCAAAAAGATTTGGAGAGAAGGCAACTGGAAATCAGTGATGCAATGAGGACACTTAAGTCTGAGGTCAAAGATGAAATCAGAACCAGTCTGAAGAATCTCAACCAGTTTCTTCCAGAACTACCAGCAGATCTAGCAGCTATTTTGGAAAGAAATGAAAACTTAGGAGAGTTGGAAAGCTTGAAAGAGAACTTACCATTCACCACAAGTGAGAGAATTTTTGAAGAAAAATCCAACTTTCCCCAAGTTCACATCATGGTAAAAGTTTGTCCTCTTCTTCCCTGGGTTTCACAGACTGATAGTTGGATTCCCACCTCCCCCAGTAAAGCTAAAAACAGATTTTGGGGTGCCAGGGTAGGAGGGAAAGATGGTTGGCTCCCACTCGTGGCAGTTGGTGACTCACTGGTCTCCTTTTCTTTCTGAAAAAGGATGAACACTGGCGTGGAGAAGCACTCCGTGAGAGACTGCGCCACCGTGAAGATCGACTCAAGGTTGCCGCTTAAAAAAACACAAAAAGCCAGTAGGAGATAGTTGGCACTTGGCAGGCACAGGGAAGCACTTCCACGTCCACACACTGCTCAGTCCACTCTACTGCAGCACTCAAGAGGACACTCACAAATCACACTGTTCAAGTTCAGAGCTGCAAATGACTATCAGTATTCAAAACCATTTGAATTCTAAGGCCTTGGATATATAGCTTAGTGACACAGCACTTGGCTAGCACATGCAAGGCACTGGGTCCAAGCCAAAATTCCAATGTGAAATTGTGTTCTTTAACCACTGTAATGCTGTTCCTTGAGGCAGGGTCTCCCTCAATACCTTAAACTGTCCTCAATTATAGGGTAGCCTTGTACTTGGGGCTATCCTGCCTGTTTCCCCAGTATAAGGACTGGATATCCTGCCATGCTCTACCCTCATCTCTGTTTACTAAAATCAGACTGGCTTATCAAATGTGAAGCTGTTAAGCACAGGTGCATTTCTTCTGTGTAAACCTCACATGCAATAACACTTTGCAGGCTCAGCTTCGGCACTGTATGTCTAAGCAAGCAGAAGTACTAGTCAAAGGAAAGCGGCAGACAGAGGGCACCTTACACAGTCTGAGGAGACAAGTCGATGCTTTAGGACAACTGGTCACTAGTACCTCTGTAGACTCAACGCCATCACCAAGTCTGTCTCATCTGGAATGTTCCCTTATGGAGGACTTGCAACTTGGACAAAGTCAGGTAAGAGGGACACTCTCAAGAGTCTAGTGTTACCTGAGATTCTTGAAAACTTAGGGTCAGGTGATCCGAGACTTGGGATTGAAGTGCTACTCTCAGCTGTCTTAGGAAAAGACCTCTATTTGTCTGCCATCTCTGGGGAAAGTTTACCTGGTTTACAGGTAGAAAAGAAGGTAAGCTGGTAGTTTAGACAGTGAACTAGAACTGCAGATAGAAGGACCCAGAAAAGATGTACTCTGTTTCCTCAACATCTGTATTTCCTTATTTTCGATTTGATGAATATAGAACTTAGACCTTCAGGGTTAGAGAGATGACTCCACATTCATATGGCTGCTCACAGTATCTTTTGGGTTTCAAAGGACCCGACACCCTTTTCTCCACAAGCACCCGACACCCAAACAGCACAGGCATATGCAGACAGGCAAACCAGGCCTACACATTTTTTTTTTTAAATAAAGAATTTAAGACCTGTGAGATCAAGTCTGGCTTTCACTGGGTTTTAAGTGCTACCTCTTATTTCTCAGAGACATCTGAATGCAGACCTCTTCACTCCACATGGATAAAACTCTGATCTCACAAGGTTTTCTGTGTGCGGTTTAGTTACTAATCATTTGCTAGGAAGATAAAGTAACCCATGGAACTGGCCAACAGTAACACATTATTGTTAAGACAGAAAATGGCTTCCATCTTCAGGTGCTTACTCTTGTGTTATGTACTAAACACAGTTACATACAACATCCCATTTAGAAGGTACAAACTGTCCCTTTATGGAGGGAAGGAACTACATAAAGTGGTAAATAACAGATCAAGATTATAGCTAAGACAAATATATAGAAGCCCACCAACCTTTACCAGAAAGCAGTGTGCTGAGTGTATTGTAAAGCACAAGGAATATCAAAGGTCAGCTACTTTTATTGGCCTGAGGGGCAAATGATATACCTAAGTCACAAAGCTAATGAGCAGCAGGGCTAAGATTTTAATATGGTTACCTTAACACCAGTGGTAGGGACAAGTCAAGTAAAGGCCCAAAGTGCATGGCCCTCTAGATTATAAGGCAATGGGCATAGAAAAATGCATGTGCTTTGGAGGACTCTATAAGACATTGGAGGCACAGGTGAGTTGTAGGGTGAGTGAGTCTGGGGTTGTCATCTGGACCACTGTGAAACGAAGCCTAAATGAGACTGGGATTCAGGGCTGGCTTCTGTGACTAATACTGCATTTCCCTTCTTTTCAGAGCTCCTTCCAAGTTCTACAAGGTCCATCAGAAACAAACAGTTATCACCACTGAGTTTCCTGCTCACAGGTATGTTAGCAACCCTGGATTTAATTGGAAAATCTACAATTCTGGCAGCTCCAGTAAAAAAAAAACCTTCCCATTTCATCATTTTATAGCAGTTCATCTTAAGGCATTTTGGGAGCTAGAGGTAGAACACTTGCCTGGCAAATGTATCCCCAGATTCAATCTCCAACACTACAAAACAAATCCCAAAGCAGTCCTTAAGTGTGTCACCTTGCCAGGCGCCATGCTACCAACCACATTCTATAAGGCCTTGTCCTTGTAAAGGGTTAATTTATCCATTCTGCTTCTGTCTTGCTGTAGGAAAAGAAGCTCCAGCTGTGTAAACATAAGAGGAAATAGCTACTCTCCTACCTCACTGACTTCCTAGTTGGAATGTCATTGTTGTTATCAAGATCCTGTGAATGAAGACTAAAATGTACTGTAGTTTGTACCGTTTACAATGAGCTTCCTGTACTTCACATGAACGTGTGGGACTACATGTGTTATCTCTAACCCAGGAAATAAGGGGCTATTTATAAAAATAGACTTTTGTCCTCCAATCTTGGAGTATTTTTATAAAGCCAGTGAAATTTTAACCACAGTGAGTCCATAACTGGTAATTATGTTACCATGAAAAAGAATATACTAAAAGCCCCCCTAGGTTTAGTAAGTTTTTAGATTCTGATCAAAAGTCTATTTTTAATATGAAAATAAAAGGTACAGTCAACTCGGGTCTGTTATCTGACTTTACATTTCACAGGACATCCTTCGGTAAGCCATCAGGTTACCTTTACTCCCAGACAATGAGAATCTTGCAGCTGTTTCTCCCCATTTCTTTAACCCGGTCTACTTAGCAACTGAGTGCTTCTTTCTTCAGAAGTATCTATTAAAAACCATTAGACTTAGGTTGCTTTTCCTTAGCCTACTAAAATAGTAATTCTTTGGTGGGAAACGTCAAGACTATACTCTGGAGACCCAGCTCTGATGGTAAGTGTGTGTTACAGTAAACCTTTAAGCACTCTGACAGCTCAACTGGCTGATCTATCTCTTTAGAAACAAGCAGCTGTCACAGCTGTGTGGCTCTTAACAGTCCTAATGATGGTGCTGACTAGACAGCCTTTTGAGCCACAATCAACATTGTACCATGTCTGCACAGCACAGCCCAACAGCCCCTCACCATAAGGGTTATATTCTCATAAAGCTATCTGGCTGGAGTTGAACCACTAAGATACAGGACACGCATAATTACAAGAGACAAGGGAAGTCACACCACTCACTGCACATTGCCTAGAAGGCATGTATATACCTCCACCATGAGACTTGTCTTTTGTATTCCTATTTTTTCACTTTATATTTCTGCAAAATGCTTAAAGGTATGCTGGGATAATCACAACTTGACGCAGTTTGGGAATGGCCTAAAGTACCCTCACATAGTCCCACATAAATAGTAGTGCAAATTATCTGCTCTTTTTTTCTGTTTATGGTTAAGGGAACTAAACTATCCATTTTTTTAAAGGCCACGTTTAGAACAGTTCTCAAAACTGAGATGAATAGAGAAGTGTAATGAATGTATGAAACAAAACACCTGATTTCAAGAAACACCTTTCCCTAGCTGAAGAAAGGAGTCGGTGGTATAATGCCTAAGTATGCAGAGTCCTGAGTTTGATCCACCACACACACTAAAACTCTGCCAGTTCCAAAAGGACATCTTTCTAAAGAAACCTTGTACAGCCTTGATTAGTACCATGTGACCACCACCAGCCACCTCCGTCCATCCGTCACTCCATCAAACACTTCACTACTTCAGAAAACCAGCTCAACAGTGCGCTGCTGTACTATGTGGACAAGCACTGGTTATCACCAGAGGGCTCCTCCACAGCAAAAGCACAAGGAGAGGGGCAGAGAAGCAGGCGCCTGCACAAGCTCTTATGGATTACAAATTAACAGAAATCCACTTTGCCCAGTCTCTGGCACACAGATGTTGCAATGACAATCTGTTCCTCTATCTTTAAACTCCCAAATTTATTATACAGCAGTTACGCACACAAATAGGATTTGGCCCCATGTATAGAAATGAGAACACTACTAGCCACCAATGTGCTGGCCTCAAAGATGTACTATACATGGATAACATGCCAGCTCAATTAGTAGTGTATGTGCTACACAGACCTTACCATACACTAAGCACAATGCTGCAGTAAAAACATAGTTCAAATATTAATCTGAAAAAAAAGTCTTACAGTTCAAAAATAATGCAACTACGTTCAGTTTAATCTAGATACAGGTACTTTATTTACAAATATTTAGATAATAGCATTTTGTTACATCAAATGAAGAATACAGCAATCTGAATAAATCCTTGTGTCACAGAAACAATGAAGACCCACTGTCACTAACTTTGAGAATTGGGTATTGCACCTAGACAGGCCGAAGGTCCTTACCGTGTGATTGCTACCTTATATCCTGATGGGCGATTTGTTATGTAAATATATACATACACCAGCAGGTCATGGTCCCTGGGCAAATCCCTTGTGATGCAACAGTGTAAGCAAATGGATCACTGTAAGTCTTTAACAGAATATACCAATCTATTCCAAGATTCCTTTAAGTTAGACAAGGACAAAAGGGTGAATCTACAAATAAACCGAATCCTATTTTCTGCACATTCCAGTTTTGGCTTTTATTTAACATTGACTATACAAAACTCTGGAACTACAACATTTATAATCCAGAATGATGTACTTTTACATTAGTGTCTGGTAAAGAGGGATTTAAAATGTGTATTTTAAACACATCATTGAGCTGAGAGCATTTTAAATAATGTGCTCGGGCTTACCTACGTGCACTTGCAATGACCTCTCGATTCCCAGCCACTTTAAACTCAACTAAGAACCAACCAAGAGAAGTGAAGAACTGAGCAAAGCAGATGCTGTCCAAAGATCTGTTTCTCTTGCAGGAAGGCGTTCTTTCTGTGGCCAGTGCAAAGTAGTAACTTACTTTATGTCAGTGTACACATTTAGAAACACTTTCCCTTTTACAAAACAATTTATGCAAACATGACATAAAATAGCCCCTTATACTATGAACACAGGGGAAAATATTAAATTATTTCACTGTAGTGTTTAAAATGCACAATTTAAAATCCCTTAACAGCAGACCTGTGGTTCTGGCTATCTGGTCCAGAAGCTGACCATTCCAAGATAAAGGTATAAAAGCTTAAAATGTGCAATATTAAACCCAGCCTTCTTCCTTTTTCTATACAGTAAGGCAAGAATGCAGCCTATAACACAAAATGTTGACAAAAAGAAAAGCAGGTTAGCACATTGTTGATTACACAAAAACAGTTAAGAAAATCAGCAGGTAAGCCACAGTGCAAAGATGGAATAGAATCCGCTAGTGTTTCTGCTGATGCCAGGAGCTCTTTCCAGCATTATGTCTGTCCCCAAGCACTGCCAGCACCAAGGAGTGGAGCCAGTATTACTTGTTAACTGCAGTTGTGTCTATTTCCTTGTGTGAAATGGAAGAGAGTAACATGGTCACATATAGGTCACACTGTACAAACTGGTATTTTATACTGTTCCAATGCCAGTAATCAATTTATTTTCTTCATTAAAATAATATACACAGAAGGTATTGTTAGTTAGGTTCCTTCAAATTTTATACATATTTACTTTCTGCTAAAGAGAAAAAGACAAAATGGTGTAAAAATAAAGGAAAAAGATAAAGCTATTAAGCACAAGAAAAGATAAATGGGTATTTTTCCCTGTGCAAGGCTAAGACAGAAGCAAACCTCATCAAGAAAAATGCCACCCTACAACAGGGAATGTGTCCAACAAAAACAAAAGCAGTTGCAGACCCCTTTTCTCTACCTTCAGAAGTCATTTCACAGCAATGAACTTACTGGCTACAACAGACATACTCAAACAGTTTAAAGATGGGAGAAAAGCTCAAGAGATCAAATTTAAACCGTACAGTGAGACAAAGCCTTGCCAAAGGGGAAGGTAAAAATCGAGTCCAGCATCAGTGCTCAGTTTAAATCATATACTGGTGACAAACCTATCACAAGGACAATCAAAGGGGGAAAGTCTAGATTCACCATGCAGGAGAGATTTATTACTCTACTTGCCTTTGATAACCTGATTACATCTAGTTGTTTAGCAGTTTAGTTTTGTTAAACTGTTTTTTACAAGAGTTGTTTTTTCTTTTTTTAATTAAACCCAGTAAGATGTACAGAAGACAAGGAGGCAGTAAAAAGTACTGCGTCCAACAGACAGAGGTGAAAGGTCAAATGAAGGGCCAGAGCAAAGAGGTCACTAGCAGCCACAGCCTTCTCTCTGGGGTTGGGGTTCACTGGTTAGCCGTCCTCCCTGTGGGGCTGAGGGTTTGTGTTGTACACCAGATTCGGCAGCATTCAGATCCAGGCTTCCGTCCTGAATGTTCTGATAGATTTTCTTGGCAGCCTCAAGAAAAGCATCTTCTACATTCTCTCCCCTAAGAGACAATCAACAACTTTATTCACAAACCAAAGCTTTCTAGAAAAGAGAAAAGGGCATTTACACTGAACTTCTGCTAACCTGCCATGCCTTCCACTCAGCCACTGTCCTCTAATAAGAGATTACCAGGAGACTGAGCTAAAAGAACAATGTGGAGAGGTTTTTGGTGGTGAGCACATAGCACAGTACTGAGCTGTTTCTAAACTCAGTTTGCATGTTTACACTGCAGTGCTATGTTAGCATGTTACATGACGACAGATAGCTACTTCTGAAATGAGAACAGGTTCTCCAAACACGACTTCTCCAAATACACTGACAGGATTCCAGGCTTTAAACAGCCATGTGTAAACTGCTATTTTTATCACGTGGTGGTGATATAGTCATGCTTAGCCATGTTCACACCTCAGTTCTCTTGGGACTAGCAGCAGAGGGAAATAAAAACAAACAGGTTGGTCTACCCTTGCCTGGCATGTTACAGAACTATGGCTGGGAATGTTGGGATCAATGCCGGAACTCCAAGGATCATCAGGAACAGTTCACTGTGCCTCATTAGCCAAAAGTATGTCCTTGAATCATTCTTTAAGGTGATCACAAGTGCTGTGTAAACATGTTGGCCAAGCTCAGGTCCAAGATACCAAACTCAACCTCGGTTGTGAAAGTCAAACACTTGTGAAATGCAAGCATAGTTTCACTTATTAACCGGGGTTACCAATGGGTACAATGAGGTACAGCCCTTTAAGTAACAAAACTTCACATTCTCTTGCAACATGAACAGAAGCTCTGCTTACTGTTCTTCGGGGTGTGAGCACTGTACCCAGCACAGCTCACATGCATGTCTACAGACCATCCATTTGCACAGTGCACAACTCTACTCTGCATGTAACTGAAACATGATTTAAATTTTAGCCATACTTACGTTTTTGCACTTGCTTCAAGGAACAATAAGCCTAAAAATAAAATTCAGACTGTAATTAGGACATTGCAGGCTGTCACGAGCACTCCAGTCTCATCTGAGTAAGGCTCCCACAGCTGTCAGCGCTACTACAGTGCTTATGCAGGAGCGTGTGTCAGGCAGGACTGTATTTGTCATTCGGTAGCTGCACCACTACTAACATGTACACAGAAACAAACACTATTTCCTCACTGAGATTTCTGAATAGAATTTAAAATAACAACAAAAGACGATATATCAAGTAACTTGCATGGCTGGGCGTGGTGGCGCATGCCTTTAATCCCAGCACTCGGGAAGCAGAGCAGGCAGATCTTTGTGAGTTTGAGGCCAGCCTGGACTACAAAGCGAGTCCAGGATAGACAAGGCTACACAGAGAGACCCTGTCTCAAAAAAAAAGAAAAGAAAAGAAAAAGAAAAAAGTAATCTGCATGATCTAAATCACCTTTCCTTTAAAACTCCCATAAGGAGTGTTAAGTCTTAAACCCACCGTTTTCTTCGGCAAACTGTTTGGCTTCTTCATAGGTAACATCTCTCTGTGCTTCCAAATCTGCTTTATTTCCTATGAGAATTATTACCTAATTTGTGAACAAAAGAAAAGACATCTTAGAACAAGAACAATCATGGAAGCTCTCAAATACAAAAGACCTGACAGGAAAAAAACTGGCCGTAAGTACCCTGGACTACAGACCACAAAGGCAAGAGCACTAAGAAGGACTCTGGCAACAAATTAGGCCAGGGGTTGACAACCTGCTGTCATGTTTGTGGTCCCCCCCACAAGTTTTACTGAATATTACTTTTATTGTTGTTACAAATCCCTTAAAATAGAAACACAAGCCATTCATTAGGTGAACATGGCCCACAAGCCAGTTTGTTTATACCGGGTCTAGGCCAAAGAACAAGCAAGCTTAATAAGAATGTCCTAAAATTAAGTAAAATGTACAGTAAATATGAGCGTTGCCTGGAGAAAGCTTGTGGCTTCCAGAGTTTCAAGATATTCTGGGGCTTTCTGAGCCGATAACGCTCCCGCCAACATGGTGAATGTTCCTAAGACTTGCCGGACATTTTGCAAGAAATGTGGCAAGCACCAGCCCCACAAAGTGACACAGTACAAGAAGGGCAAGGATTCTTTATATGCTCAGGGAAAGCAGCGTTATGACAGGAAACAGAGTGGCTATGGTGGGCAGACTAAGCTGATTTTCCGCAAAAAGGCTAAAACTACAAAGAAGATTGTGCTGAGACTGGAGTGTGTGGAGCCCAACTGCAGATCTAAGAGGATGCTGGCTGTTAAGAGATGCAAGCATTTTGAACTGGGAGGCGATCCAGTTCTAAGGTGATGTTGTTATGAAGACAGTAAGTCATGAGCTTTGACTCACTTCATTTCATTGCAGTTGGTCTTTTGGGAAGGAATAAAGAAAGCGTTCAAGAAATTCACTGAAAAAAAAAAAAGATATTCTGGGACCCTGAGGAAGCTTAAAAACCACTAGTTTAATTCCTTCAGGGTAACAGTAATTACCTTCCCTTATATGCAAATAAGATAAAGAGTTAGCAAAGAGGACATTAGAATCCTAAGAGAATGCAAACTGTGACCAGAAATAATACTGTCCCGACACTATCCCAGCAGAGGTGTACTCAATGTTCGTGTCTGTGGAAGAAGCTGGGGGACGGAGTAAATATGCAGTATGTCCAAATTCTAGGACAAATACCACACCCGTGTTATCTATTCCGGATGGAGTCACCTACACAAGTAAAATTATGTTAAAGACTAAAGGCAGCCTCGGGAAACAAAGGGGTTTTGGTTGTTACTTAAGGCACAAAAGGGGAGATATCAGCCTCTATTCTACCTTTCTGGCCGTTCTAACCACATACAGGTATGTTAGAAATTAATGATTTCAACAAAAAAGTGCTTCCCAACTTTTTTTCCACATAAAATCACTAGTTGGCTCTTTCTTCCACTTTCAAATATTTGGGTCCGGTGAACAAACCAAGCGTTTCCATGCAAGTTAACTGGTACAACAAAAGAAAATTCTTCAAAGAGCAAGATACCACTGAGAAGGGAAAATAGTGTTCATATACAGTTCATAGTCATTTGAACAATAGAACAATGACACTTAAAAAGTCAATTTAAAAAAAATCAAGCCTAGTATAGGACCATTATAAGGCATTCTAATCAAGAAGTGCTGCCTTCTAGACTGGAGTGGGGCAGAGCATTCACCAAGCAGGCACGAGGCTCTGGCTTTAATCTGCAGAACTCCACTCTACCACCAGGCTCTTCACTCTTTCCTAAATACACACTGGGAATATCCAATCTTCATGCCTACCCACCTGAGAGGATGTAGTCTGCTAACAACAAAAATGAGGACATTCTTTTTCCATAAGAACCAAAGGCAGTGTCACAGAAAAGATAGTAATTTCAACTGGGCTTCAAGATACATTTTTTAATTTTTAGCAACTTACAGAGTCACAGTAAACTCTCAAAACCAGAAAACTGATATTGGTACAATTATAGCCCTTTGATGTCAGTTTTTCAAACTTTTTTGTTTGTTTGGCTGTGTCCACATGTGGTTCTGTGCAGTGTTGTCACAGTTACAGAATGTCACTGCAATCAGGACACAGAACTAGCACATCAACACAGATAAACTGCCATGCTGTTCATCACCCCCCAGCCCCATCACTGACCAACCCCTGGCAACCACTAATTAGTTCTCCATCTATCTACAGGGCTATTCATTTTGAAATATGTCGATGGAATCATACAATATGTAGAATTTTAAGACTTTAAGCTCATCAGACTTCTTAAGATTTGTCAGAGCTGAAGCCTTAATCACAGTTCCTTCTGTGTGGCTGAACAGTTCACCACAATGTGGATGTGTGCACCAGACTGTTTGCTATTCCCCTGTCTATGGCAGCTGGGCTGCTTTTGGTTTTCAGTTATCACAAATAAAGCTGCTTTGAGTATTTATCCGTAAGACTCTATGCACAGCAACAGTGAGTTCAATATGAATGGAAATGAAAGCTCTAGGCTCCACATTAGCACAGCAGGTCTCTTAGCACTCATCTGCATGTTTACTGGACCAGGCCTGCCAGGTGCAGGAGGAACAAAGCTAAGTGAGATATAGCCCTGTCCTCACTGTTCTTGAAACACCCTCCATGGTACCCACTGACACCGCTGATGCCTATAAGGCTGGCTTCTCTGGAAAGCCCTTCTCATCCTACGCCCACTGTCAGTGTACCATTCATTGCATTTCTAATTCACCTTTCAGATGGTTGTGTGGCTTTCTCTCTGCGAGGCAATAACCCCTTGAGCACCAAAGACATGTATATCTTTGTGTGCTGTGAAAATTGGCATCATGACTGTCCTTTAACATCTCAGTATCTTCTCAGTCTGGTTAAGAAGTTAATTACTTAAAGTATGCAACTTTTAGTTGACATTTTATTCAGATAATTACATATTCACATGCAATTGTAAAATAATAAAAATAAATAAGAGCCCTTGTACAGTTTTGTCCAGTTTCTTCCAAAGGTAATATTTTACAAACTTAATTCAGATGCTTTTAAAACTATGATTCAGATTATAACAACTCTACTTGAGAGTATCACCTCATTCATAGCTTTTATTTTTTTAAGATTTAAAAGAAAAATTCTGTCTGCATGTGTACCTGTACACCAGAAGAGGGCACCAGATCACATTATATATGATTATGAAACACTATGTGGTTGCTGGGAATTGAACTCAAAACCTCTGGAAGAACAGCCAGTTCTTTGAACTTCTGAGCTATCTCTCAAGCCCCAACTTTTATTTTTTTAGACCCAAACATAACAAGTGTAATAAAATAGAAAACCTGGAAGCAGCCAAAACGAAAATTTTTCTTCAATCAGATTAAGAATAAAATAAAGATACCTGGCTAGGGATGTAGCTTCGTGCAGATCATCTATCTGCCTACCATACATGAGGCCTGGACCTCTAGCACCAAAGACAATGTGAGTGGACGGATGATGGGTGGGTGGGTGGGTGGGGGAATAGTCTTATTCATAGTACCCAAAAATGAAATCTCACCAGTACAAGGCTTGCCTGTTTGAGTTAGCTGATTTTAAATCTCTTAAAAAGTGAGGTGTTGACTTACAGTGTTTGGATTGGTGAGATTCCTTGCGTCTGTCAACCAGCTGCTTAAGTGGTTATATGTACTTCTTCTGCAAAAGTTAAAATTAAAATATGTTGATTCTACATACAATTGCCATTTGTACAGAACAAAGAAGAGAGCCAGGTGTGATGTGTAGCACACATGTAATCCCAGCAATTCGAAGGCTGGGGCACGGCACGAGAATCCTGGGTTGAGGCCATCATGGCCATAAGTGAATCCCTCGCACTACAGTGAGACCTTGCCTCAAAAACAAACAAGCGAATAAACATGTACACACACACTCACACACACACAGAGACAGGCTTTAATCAAAAGATCTCAACTATGTATATTTCTACTTTGACCAGATACCTACTCCAAAGAACAGCTATAAATAAAAACCAACATAATTCTCAAAAATCTAGCCAAACTTAGTTTTGTTCTTTGAAACAAGGTCTCACTCTGTAGTTCAAGCCATCTTCCCTCTCCCTATGGAGCCAACTTTCTCTCAGCCCCCATGTCCTGGATTACAGGTGTGTGCCATCATACCTGGCCACAAACTCATTATTTTTAAATAGCTCAATGTCCAACTATACTAATGATACCAGAAGTATCTAAAAGCATATACATAAACACACCAATATGCAAGCAAGGAATACAAAAGATTCAGAATCAAGATTTGCAATTTAGAGTAAAATCTAACATTCCTTAAAAGTATCCAGATTTTCTAATCACAAAATGGAGAAAAATACCAAAATGTCTAGCTAATAATATACTCAAGGAAAAAAATGTTTCCATCTACCTTCAAATTATAATTTTTAGTCAGAAATAAAAGATATATATATTAAATTGGAATAATTCATTTTTTTTCTAAATTCTTTTCCTTTCTTTTCTTGAGATAGTGTTTCCAGGCTGGCTGCCAATTTGTGATTCTCCCACCTTTACCTCCTAAATACTAGAATTATAGGCGTGTGACACCAAGTCCAGATTACTAATCTGGAGTGAGTTAATACACAGATTAAAAAACTATCTCAAGAAAGGCATTTAAATATGTGCATCTAGAAACCCAAAACCTCAGCTACCAGAAAGAAAGCTTGTATCTTATGACTCTTATTTACTTGGAGGTTAAGTCATGTAGAGATTCAGACTGTGGCATCTTATACTTCATCTGAGTAAGTTTAAAACAATGTCATCTACGCTTGTCCAGATGTCCCTCACAAGACTAATTAATCCACACACAGACAAGATGGGCTCTGAGTTAAGATGGCTCTGCTTTCTACTGCTTGACTTCACGATACATTTACCAGGGTACTAACTGCATCCTGCCTGTCTGGCAAAACAACTGACACGATAAATAAGCTTCACTGTCAATTTAGGAGAGTGCCTTGCAACAATTACAGTTAATGCCAAACATAAAATTTTATTAAAGCAGGAACTTTTAAGTTTCAAAGTATCAAAGATAAATAGAAAAAAAATGGTCAGAAATAGTGTCACTACTCTACGACCAACCTATGACTATGAATTGTCAAAAGTCAACTTTGAACCTAACACCCAAAGTACTTTTTAAGGTAAATTATGTTGACATACAATGATCATCATAATCCCTTTAAAAAAACAATTTACTTTTAGTATCACTACTATCAAATTCTAGAACATTCACAAAACCCCAAAAGACAAATCGAGTGCCCAATAACTGCCTATGCCTTTGTTTGTAATCTTCCTGCCTCATGCGTTTGCCTGTTCTAGATAAATACACAGAATTCCATGTGGCCTTTTACACTTACATATAGCATGTATCAGTCATCAGGCCCATTGTGTGGATATGCCACCTGATGTGTATCCATTCCTTTAGCTGATGGACATTTCTGCTGTTTCCATATGAAGTGCTTTTGATCACTTGAATACACATAAATTTTACCACAGTATTACTATACTTAAAAGATATGTTTACAAGCAAAATAAATTGCATTTTAAGCACACATCAAATTTAAATGTATTGGTAATGTACGGGATTTTTAATTACATTAAGTCTTCGGGAATGCAGTAATAATTCCAGATGAGGCAGTTCTTTTCAACAGCCAGGTTTACAGTCTCCCCATAAGACCATTTATTGATCATGTTATCTGCCCAATACAGTGAATTAAGACTTGTTTTACTGTTGGCTGAAAACCTACTGAGGCTTTATGTACATAACGATAATCAGTCCCCATCAATACTCTAAAGCAGCATTTTCAAGAGTGTGTCAAAGTTAACAATGCTACACAACAAAGGCCTCCTTTACTGTGCATGTCTCAGGTTCCGTGACTCTTTAGACAGCTTTGTCCCAGACAGAATCAATCTGCACCTGTCACCTGGTCTCTATCTCCTCAGGAGAGACTCTCCTTAGGGGTGCTTTTGGCTGATTCTCTGTATTATCATAAAAGGTGATGGCTCATTTTTATCCAGCCAAAAATCGCTCAGGTCTAGTAAGCGAAAGTTTGCTACACGCTCCAAAGCCAAACCTTTGTATTTCTGTTTTGTGATTTCATGTCAAATGCCCTGAGTTTCCAGAAATAGCAATGATGTCATCAATTGGATCCTGATGCAGTGTTTTAAGTCACTTCAATTCACAGTAGAAAAAAATGAATTTAAGTAAAATATTATACATATACCACCTAAATGTAAAAAAAAAAAAGCCTCTTTTTGTATAGATGAGAACACAAGGTCTGTTTCAGTCTAGACAGAACTATTTCACTTCTTTCTCACTTGGTGGAGTGAAAGGGTGTCATTTTTAACACAGGCTGAACACAGCAAGTCCTCAGCCCTGGCTTGCCTTCCTCAAATACAAGTTTCATATAAAGAAGCCTCTCTGCAAACAACTAACACTGCTTCCCAGACCACGTCCTTCTCTCAGGTGCCCATTATTTCACAGTCTTTCTTTAACCAACCTCCACAGAAGATAATCAGCATTTATTTAAGTTTTTTCACAGCTTTAGAGTAGAAATCATAAAACCCAAATAAATTCATTTACAGTCATCCAATTATAAACTACAGAAGGCCTACATAATTAAAAAAGAAACCATATTGCCCAAAGTAGTGGGACGCCATCTTACCTGGTGATGTCATACACCATGAGTGCACCCGCAGCTCCTCTATAGTAGCTCCGTGTAACAGCTCTGAACCGCTCCTGTCCTGCTGTATCCCAAATCTGCAGTTTGATTTTTTGGCCACTAACTTCAATTATTCTTGTACCAAATTCAACACCAATTGTGTGAGGACAATCCGCCATAACTGTTGAAGAAGAAAAAATATTCAAATTTCAGAAACCTTTTGTGGGAAGCAGCACAAACATGCCATAATCTCAATTAAATTTTGCTTATCAATTTGAAAACTACTAATTATAGGGAATAAATTATACATACAGAAAAATTATTTCCTATTACATTTGGGGGTGGGGAGCTGGAGAGATGTCACAGTGGTTAAGAACACTTACTCTCCTTCTAGAGGACCAGTGTGTCGTTCCCTGCACCACCTGCACTGAACAACTCACAACTGCCTGTAACTTCCAGCTCCAGGGGGATCCAACACCCTCTTCTGGCCTCTGTGGGTACTAACCCACATGCAGCACACATATACATACATACATACATACATGCTCATAAAAACACACACTTAATCATGGAGCTAGATGTGGTGGCACACATCTTTAATCCCAGCACCTGGGGAAGCCAAGGCAGGCAGATCTCTGAGTTTGAGGCCAGCCTGGGAGGGAGGGAGGGAGGGAGGAGCGGGGATAGGAGAGAGGGGAGGGGGTAGGAGAGAGGGAGGGAAGGAAGGAAGGAAGGAAGGAAGGAAAGAAAGAAAGAAAGAAAGAAAGAAAGAAAGAAGGAAGGAAGGAAGGAAGGAAGGAAGGAAGGAAAGAATCACAATACTTTAAAAAACCCAAGTACAAATATGGAAACAGGTTATAATCAAATGCATAATGTACACTGAAAGTAACACTTTTTAAAATGTAGAGAATGTGACAATAAAGTAACCTATTTATCTTTTACACCTTTCATATTGAACTTACATTTTTTTTCTGTAAATTGATGAAGCAAGCAAGATTTTCCTACTCCCATATCCCCTGTTTAAAAAAAAAAAAAGAAAACGGTCAGGTGGCAATTATTTTCTCAACTTTTACTTATATTCGTATGCAAGGACTGCTGCACTCAGCACATCACACATGTCACAGTTTCCGACACTTGGAGCACCTTCTTCCTTTATAATGAATCCAAAAAACAAACTGACCAACTGACCACTCCTAACTTTTAGTAGGATAGAATTTGGCTATAAATTATTGTTTAGTAAACAGCCAACAAGTTCAACAGGGTTGTGACAGAAAAATTACTGTAATGGGATTTTTTTTTAATGTGAACTATTTCCAGGTGGGTACCCCAAGTGCATCTATAGGTCTATGTAAATGAAGTAACCCAAGAGCAAACATAAATAAATAACAAAGTATATTTGGAAGTTTGGCTCACTATGTCTCTTGTTTTACCTCTATATTACAATAAATGCCAACTTACAAAGTTACATAAGCTTGACACCAAAGCAAAAGATATGAGCTTTCTTTTATTTCGTTAGTTTGTTTTGTTTTCCATGCTGGAGATCAACCCAAACCCACAGGCAGGGCAGGCTTGTAAGAAGAGCTCTTCCACTGGTCTACAACCAGCACAGCATCTGGCCTTTCACCTGTTATTTATAACCATTCATGGAAAAACATGTTAAGACAACTTGAGCCAAGTCTTAACACTTAAGAGGAAACACAACTATCCTATATACATGCACATGTATATGCTAGTCATACACACACACATACACACAGACAGACACACATACACCCAGACAGACACACACACACACCCCTGACTCTGAGTCAGACAGTGTTATTCTCTATCAATTTTGTAGTTCAAAGGGACCTGAAAACTTATGACACTAGGATAGTTCAGCACTAACAGGAAATTAATTTCATCCCCAACACTAACAAGTTTACAAGTGACCCTGAAGAACAATCACCATCATTTCACTAGTGCCAAAAAACTAGCTAAATACCCAGGGCCATGACGCAAAAGGCATTATTATTTAATCCTCATAAAAAAGCTTCAGTTCTGAAGTCAAAAGACCACGTACTTCTGTAACAGTACATTTAACTACTGGTACATAAATGTTTCATGCGTTAACTTTCTTTGGAGGATACAGGTTAAATACAAGCATACAAGTTAAGTAAACTTACCAATAATAATATACTTAAAGATGTAAGAGTAGTTGTATGGTGCAGTTGCCATGGTGGCACTAAAAACAAAGAAAACTATGTTACTTCAGAAAAAAATTCACAAGTTACCTAAACCAATTACTGCTACTCTTTCAAAAGGCAGATACTCTGCAAACATACATTCATAAATGTCTTTTACATATATCATACATATTAAGAAAGCACACTGACTACAGAAGGTTTTGGTCTAAGTCAGTAAAATTTCCAAATTGATCACAAATTCCCTCTTCAATGAATGTTACTTTAATATTCTTGTGTGATACACAAAAATATAAAAATTTTAAAAATGTTTCAAAAAACTCCAAAGTTTTGCGTTAGAAAATATCCAAAACTGCTATTCTGAAAATCTTTCAAAGAAGAAAATCTTTATAAATTTAAGTCAAACATCATTAAATAGTTCCTTCTCTTTGAGGTCCTTTTCCTTGTAAGCTGATCAAGTAAGTTATGGGATCAAAAGTAATCACTACTATAAATACGAAATAAATTCATCTTCCAATTTAAATCAATACTTAGCAAAGAATCTAAAGAAGAAATAAGCATGTAATCCAAATCAAATTGATGTCAAAGTTAAACTGAATCACACAAAATTTTTCCTATAGATTTAAAAAAAAAAGGAGAACAATTATTATTGACAATTTCAAATAGCTCAACCTAATACAGTATTTAATTTTGAAAAACACATTAAGTGCATTCTGTATACCATTCTAGGAGTTGAGAAATAATGGTATAAAGCTATACTCACACTTAGGAAAGTCAAAAACTTACATATTAAGATATTTCCAAAGATCATAGCCTACTCCTTAGTCATCAGGTAGACTTAACCTAAAAAATTCTAATTTCTTTCCTTTGTAACAACAACTTTTAATCTCGCGGGCACAATGGCATGACATGTTAGTCCCAGTTCACATTCAGGAGACTGCAGGATTAATCCACAATTGTGAGGTCAGCTTGGACAATAAAAAGACCTATGTATCAACAAGAAAAATCTTCCCAAATAATCCACATGCCTTAACGTGTCTAACACTGAGTTAGGTTTTAAAGAAAAACATTCTAATCCTGATAACAACATCTAATGAATTTAATTTTCACCTAAGGAAAGACAAAAATCACACATACCAAAGACTTATTAACTGTTCCAAATGTTTGCTTTCTAGTTTTGTTTGTTGTTTTTTAAAGATTTATTTATTACTTATACAGTATTTTGACGACATGTATGCCTGTAGGCCAGAAGAGGGCACCAGATCACATTATAGATGGTTATGAGCCACCATGTGGGTGGTGGAAATTGAACTCAGGACCTTTAGAAGGGCAGCCAGTGCTCTTATCCTCTGAGTCATCTCTCCAGCCCACTTTCTAGTATTTTAATGAATATTTTGTGATAAGTGTGTTATATTTCAAATAAAATTTCAACAAAATGAAATTGAACCTATAGGAAGATCTGCAATAAGTAAATAATCAAGGAAAAAGAAATCCTTAAAATACAGAAAATTCAAGAGCACCTCACATAATTACATAATCATCTCATTTTGCTGTACAAACAACACCCAGCGTAAGTCCATGTCTTGCTCTCAATACCCCCAGCATGTTGTGACAAATTTCTAATCAGTCCTCCACATCACAGAAAACTCCCTTAACCAGTTCTTTCAGGAGGAGTTTTTCTAGTTAGATCAGCTGGGATCCTAAACACTGTAACTCTTACCTCTTTTCCAGATACTACTGGGACTGAAACTTAAGAATGAATTTAGCCTTAAACTAGGGAGTGGAGTGGCACACCGCCTTTAATTCCTGCAGAGCCAGGAGGATCTGCATTCAAGGCCAGCCTCGTCTACAGAAAGAGTTGCAGGGCCCCTGCTCCTTCTAATTATTAATTCATAAAACACCTTTCCAAAGTAATCATAGTTTCTCTTGCACTATTCCCCTTAGTTTTCCTATTTTCTTACTCTCTTCTGATTAAAATTTTGTGTACATACTTTGCTTCCTTCTATTTTATTATGTTAAATCCCAACACCTGATGGATCTCTGTGATCTATAGAGTCCAGGACAGCCAGACCCAGAGCTAATTTATGTCATAAATTAAACAAATAAATATAGATGGATGGATAGATGAATAAAGAAACAAGTAAATAAGTAAAATTACAGGGCATGTGGTGTACCTTAGTGTTGAATGCATGTTTAGCATACCAGGGCCCTGGCTTCAAGCCCCAGTATACAACACTTAAGAATTAGGGCCTTTAAACAGTCCTAAAGTAAACAAACTTGAAGTGTTCAAGGAACAATCATGAAATTATAATTCAATTCTAGTTGAGCTAATTTGTGTACAATTAGCATTCTCTAAATGTCAACTGAAATGATGAATTTTGAGATTTTTCTTAAATAATAAGCATTAATAATATAGTAGTTTTCCAAATAAAATCAAGATTTCAGGATGAACACTGACGCTTTGTTTTTACTTCATCACAATTTTTCTGTTTAATCTTTTACAATTACAAATAAAAAACAAATAAGCTAGGTGCACTGCACGCCTGTAATACCAGCACTCGGGGAGGCAGAAGCAGGTGAATCTCTGTGAGTTTGAAGCCAGCCTGGTCTACAAAGTGAGTACAGGACAGCCAAGGCCACACAGAGAAACTCTGTCTCAAAAAAACAAAACAATAAAAACCCCCAAATAAACAAAAAACCCCACCAAATTTATTCATCTCTGTAGACAAAGGCAGAAAACACCTTTCTTATTCAAAAATAAGAAACTGGTAAATTTTAAATCCCATACTTTGTTTATTCAGTCAAAGTTACATGTTTACAGTGGAGTTATATGCAAGAGACTTTTTAAAACTATGCTCACCATTGCGTGAACAAAGGCTTTCTCAACCTCACTTCTTGAACATAAAGCATGCCACTGATAAAGTGAACAAAATATTTTTGCCTAGCTTTGTAAAGAGAGAACAAAAATTTTCTTCTGTTATTTAAGGGCAAGTTTGTTTTAAAAGCTCAAAGGTCAAAGAAAGGAAGGGAGTAAGGGATGTGACAGGAAATGTTGGTTAGTTCATGTTGAAAGCACAAGTCCACTCAACACTGTAATTTCCACTGATTAAAAAGAACTCTGGCAGGCCAGGCGTAGTGGTTCACACCTCCCAGAACTAGCAGAGGAAGGTGGATCTCTGAGTTCGAGGACAGCTTGATTTACAAAGTGAGGACAGTCAGGGCCAAACAGAGAAAAACAGGAGGGGGTCGGGGTGGTTGCAACATTCTATAACTTACACGATTAAAATGATCCCCCCCCCTCTTTGTTTTGTGAAACAGGGTCTCATTATATCACCCAGGCTTGCCTGAGACTCACTACATCATCCATTTATAATACTCCTGCCTTTGTCTTTTGAGTCTGTGACTACAGGAAGTGACACCCTTTGTTCCACTTTTTTTTTTAAATAAAAATTAGTTGGATAAAGTTGGCTTAAGATCTCCTTCAATGCCTTAGACTTTTTAAAAGAAAAACAAAGAGATTGCTACACTTACAACAAGCATCATTAAATATACAATGAAAAGTTTGCAAACTTGTAACACAATTGCTAAGATTTCCATTTACAGGCACTTAATAAGTACCAGGCAATACTTCATCTTTACTGCTGTCCTTTAAGATAGCTACCAGTTTCCTCATTTTAGAAATAAGGAAATGATCTCAGGAGGAAAGCAGTATGTCTAGCTCAGGCAGTTTGGACAAGTCTATACTGTATCCAGCACTGTTAACAACAAAAATTTCCTTTTAAAGATCAGCACAACCCTGCTACCTCCAGGTGATGGAAGCATGATGCTTTAAGGCAGACCTTCACTCCTTTGCTTCTAATATAACACTGACTAAGAAATATTAAACAGTTACATTGGAAGTGTACATAGATTTAAGAAACTACAACTACAGATAACTAGTAATACTGATTTATTATTATTTATCCACTGTAACAATAAAAAGTAACATTTGAGAATAAATCATACAACGATCTGTGTTACTTTTCCCTATACTAATTCTTAATTCCCACAATTCTGTAAGGCTATTATTATTTTCATGCAAAAACTGAAGAGGAGATTTGGAGCCTTCACTCTTTTGACCAAGGTTCAGTTAGTAAGTGGCAGGCCTGGAACCTGAGCTCATGTGCCTGACCTAAAGAGTCATGACGCTCTCTACTTAACTAACTGTTGAAGACATGCAAAGGTGGACACATAACTGTCCTTGGGTATCAAAAGAAACCTTCACAAAACGACTCATAAGCACCAATAATTGTTGCACTATGTAATCAAGTGGCCAGTTTTAAAATATTAAGCATCTTTAATGTTGCTTTAACAAAGGATTTTTCAACTTTATCTCAATATGAAACATACCTGTGTTATGGATGTGTGTTTATAAGCTTTATTTAAATATGGAATATACCCATGCATAAAACATACGACATCTTCTTTTCACTTAATGGACATATTCCTGAGTCAATACAGCTATATCTAAATGGCTACTAAACATGTATTACATGCTAATTGTTGTGCCAAACTAAATCAGATCCCTTCTTGAATAAGATTATATAAATGAGTTTTTTAAAATGTATTTCTTGAGTTTAAACATTTTGCCTGCATGAATAGTATGTGCACCACCCGCATGTCTGTGAGCACAGAGGTCAAGCAAGGTATCAGATCCTTTTAAAACTAAAGTTATGGATGGTTGTGAGCCACCATATGGGTGCTGAGAATCAAACCTGGTGCATTTGCAAAAGCAGCGGGTGCTTTTATCCACTGAGCCATCTATCCAGCCCCAAATTACTAGTTCTAAAGATGCTGGTACAGACCTCTGAGTAAAAATAAGCACCCAATAACAATGGGCATTTTCTTAGGCTTATATTTTAACTCCTATGTGCTTACTTATTATATGTTTATACTTTGTTCATGTTTATATTATAACTCCTTATGTGTTTATGTGTTTGTATGTAGTCTACTCCTCAGATCACTACACAATCCTTACAAAGCTAATTCAAGATCAAAAGGAAAGTAAAACACTAAATACTCCTGGTAATCAATCTACAGTCTCAATTTTAGTTTTAGGGTTTAGTGTTAGGTATAGCAAATAAACACTGGAGACATGACTACTTTTGTGATTAAACACCAACAACATGAAAATACCCTGTACCTACTAAGCACAAGCCACGCTGATAGGTTTTAACAGTGATCAAAAAAGGGAGTAACATTGTCTCTGCCTTCATGGAACTCAAGAATGGACGTATTATTGCTTAGAGGTCCCCAAAGTGGAATGCCACTCTACTTGTTAGTCAGGTGGACATAAAACTGCCACAGTTAATCTCTACTAATCAATCTAATCAAAATGGTGAATTTCTTTTCCACAATAGTAGTACAACCTCAGAAAATCTGTCCGTTTCTTAGACCAACTTTTCACAAGTTTAAGTTACACTTTTGTGTAAATTAATGTAAATGAATTTTTAAAAATACAGGATTGCTTAACAACGACCAAAGAGTGGGCTGGAGAGATGGCTCAGAGGTTAAGAGCGCTGTCTGCTCTTCAAAAGGTCCTGAATTCAACTCCCAGCAACCACATAGTGGCTCACAACCATCTATATTGAGATCTGATGCCCTTCTTCTGGCTGGCAGTTGTACATGCAGCCAGAGCACGATATACATAACAAATTAATAAATAAGTTAAAAACCACATATTAAAAAAAAAGTCCAAAGAGAAAGAGAAAACCTTTTCCACTTATGATAGTATGCTATGAATAAGAAAGTAATCTCAATTCTGTGATCTTTCTTCCATAAAACCCAAAACCCAATGAGGCCTGCACTTGAAAGGAGTAATAAGAGTTAAGTGATGAGATGTCTGAGATACAGATGTGTATGGGAGGAGCAATGTGTAGACAGAACAAGACCGTTCACTGCAGACACTCACTGGTGGGCAATGCTCATTATACTGATGCTAAATATACTGCTTTATTTTACAAACTTTAAAAAGTTTGAAATATAATATCTCTTAATTCTAAGATTTGTAGTTTGTCTCCTAGCACAGCTTTTTAAATACCTATTTGTTTTGTGTGTATGGTGTGCACATGTGAGCATACAGATGTCAGAAAATAACTGGCAGGAATCCATTCTCTCCATCCACAAGGTGGGTTCCAGAATTCAACGCAGGTTGTCAAACTAAGCAGCAAGAAAGCTTTACCTGCTGAACCATCTTGCCAGCCCCACACTAACATTTTTAATGACATAAACATCTCAGTAGCTGTAATTTTAATATTTTATCTTAGATGTCTTGCTAAGAGTATGCAAATATAATACCTATAAAAACTGGCTGCAAGAAATTTTCAAGCTCTGCCCTGCTCTGATCTACCCAGTGGACAAGACATTCTCCACAGTTATGTCGAGAGCGGGGACTGACTTTGACATGAACTCTGGTGCTCCATATTTTACTACCTCCCCTTGGTGGGGAGGCCTGGTGGCACTCAAAGAAAGAATAGGCAGGTTACCAAGATGAGACTTTATACCCTATGACCATATAGTGGGGGAGGAGGTCTCCTCAGTCATAGACCTAGGGGAGGGGAATAGGGTGAAAGCAGGAGGGAGGGAGGAATGGGAGGATACAAGTGATGGGATAACAACTGAGTTGTAATCTGAATAAATTAATAAGAAAAAAGAAAAAAATTTTCAAGCTCTGTTGCAAAGTTAAAGTTTAAAAATATAAAATTTGACATGAAAAATAGAAAGCAGATTTTAAAAAACTAGCCTTAATTCCAATGAATTTTCAATAGCTATGAGAATCTAAGGTTTTTAAATTTTTACAATAACCCCTCTTACCAAATGCCTAATATAAGCTAGTTACTTTATAAACAATCTCTAACTGTAAAAACTCATTTTACAAGCCGGGCCACGCCTTTAATCCAGCACTCGTGAGGCAGAGGCAGGTGGATTGATGCAAGTTCAAGGCCAGCCGGGTCTACAAAGTGAGCCCAGGACAGCCAAGGCTACACAGAGAAACTCTGTCTCGAAAAAACCAAACCAAAACAAAACAAAAATCATTTTACAAATAAGGAAACCAGAAGTGATATACTGACGGTTATACACTACTAACTGGGCAGGTAATATTAAGCCCACGGTCTGCTTTCACAACATTCACTCAACAGATATTAAACCCACTATCTGTCTAGCAAACTTACAGGCAACTTCATGTCAAACCTGATACTAAGAGCTTTCCTTCCATTCTATTTAATCCATGAAATAACTCTGAAATGCAGGCATAATTTATAAGGACACTGACACTGCTTCTGGTAGGTTAGCAAACTTGGTTAGGGCCATCAAGTAACTAGCAAGTGGCAGTACTGTTTGGGGGATGTTACTTGGTCATGCAGGAAGGCATGTAGGTTAAGGTTCTTAAGTCTGGGACTGCCACTTCCTAGTTACACAGAATCCCCGAGACAAACTGCTGAAAGGAGAGGAGAAGAGAGAGCTGGACTATTACTGGGTCAAATTTGTCCTTGTTGATCACATTTACACAAAAGGCAACTGAAACAACATGCCATGACCAGTAAACTTTCCAAGAGTTTCTAACACGTGCCTGTGCAGCCACCAACAAAGAACACAGCTTTCTTCACAAATAAAGAGGAAACCCTACCGCCACCTCTCCTCCAAAGAGCATCTGCTGACATGATAGATTTTGGGGTCGTATCTGTTATCACCCAGTGCATACAGAGAAAAAATGGAATTGAGCTGCCACTACTCTGAAACTGTCACGTCTTGCATGTCTCAACCCTCGTTGGAACGTAGCGTAGTACAAACTGACCAGCGAGTGCGGGGAGAAGCCAGTTTGTGTGTGCCATCATTACTCAGCTACATGACAACTTCTGGCCTCAGTCCGTCCCCAACCCCTTATTTAAATAAAATTTTTTTTCTTAAATGCGGAAAACTCTCAAAAGGCACCAGAAGCAAGGTTATGTGTGAACACACCTAAACCCGTGCCTGGCACACAGTGGAGTTTCAGCATTCCCAGTCCACCTTCTCTTCTCAAATTCTCGAGACGCCCAAACTTTTCCCCTTCGTTATTTCCAGATGCCCTGTCGGTTCTAAACCGTGCAGGCTGGCCAGGGACTTCACGGGGACTCACACAAGCTCCCGGAACAGTCTGTGCCCCGTCCCACAGACCCAATCCTCGGCCGAGGCTGCCTACAAGGACACCGGCGAGACGCCGAAGCGCTGCCCTGTTTTTTATTTGTTTGGGTTTTTTTTTTGTAAGATGAGGCCCGTGGGGTGGGACTGCCACGGCTGGGGGGGGGGGCTCGTGGGTGGCAGGACGGCGCGACACGCGTGGGGGTGTGGGGGGGACACACTGCGGGGGTGGTCTGCAGCAGCGGGCAAAGGCGGCGAGCCCCGGGGCCTGCGGAGGCCGTGGCTGGGTCCCGCAGGCCGGCCAGATGAGACGGGGGGAACACACCCTTCCCGCACGCGCCTCGGAGCGGGGGCTGCGGGCAGGGGCAGCGCGAGGCGGCCGGGGCGGCTCGGGGGACAGCTCGCCCCGCAGAGTCCTGTCTGGCCGGCGCCCTCCCGCCGACCCCCCTCGGGCTGGCTGCGGCGGCCGGCGGGGCCTGCCCGGGCCGCCGCCCGCCTCCCTCCAGGCTCGCCTCCGCCCCCCTTTGGAAGGGCCCGGGGCAGGGAGGCCGGCGCCAGGCGGCCCCTGCGGAAGGCCTTGGTTACCTGGGGGGTTGCTGGTGGCTGGGCAGCTTTCCGGACGGGAGGGGGGACGTCAGGACGAGGAAAGCGGAGTGCGGACGCGGCGGGAGAGCGGCCGGGAAACGTCGGCCGAGGCCCCAGCAGGAAGGCGGGCTGGCCCGAGGTTGCACACGCTCCGGCGGCAGTGGCTGGGGTGGCGACGGCGGCTGCTGGCTCCTGCGGCTCCCTCAGGATCTTCCTCGGGCTGGTCCAAGATGGCGGCGCTCCCTGCACAGGGTTTCCTGTCACCCTCGCAATGGGCCGGACCACAAAAGAAGGGGGGGAGGATGCGCGCGCAGCCGGCGGAGCCCGGAAGAGGGTGGCGAAGACCGACCTGACGGCCACGCCCCTTCCTCGGTTCGCCCCTCCGGAGTAGACCCGCCTCCTCCTCGGCCCGCCCCACACGCCTGAAAGGGGGCGGGGAGAGCTGTCTGCGCAAGCGCGGTCGTGTGTCCTCGCCTCCCGGCCAAGTTACTGCGCAGGTTTGCACGCTGTTTTTTAAGGGTTGGCAGTGTCCAGAATTGTCGCCTTTGGAGACTTTAACTATTTTTAATACCCGTAACTGCTTCTCCTTGGGAAGCCTCTGTATACCGGTCTCAGGGACATACACGTATTTACTGCATTTATTCACCATTTACCGGCCAGTCGGGGACTAGCGGGAACAAGGCTGGCCAACACCCAGAGACACTTCTCCTCGTGCTATCTGAGGCGAAACGGTGGCTCACATTGGCCAGCCCACTTGTATAATCATGTAGTTAGGAGGTGCCCTTCCTGCCCTGTGTTTCAGACTTGTCTAGCCTAACCTTGCTTTACGGACACCTGCAACAGGGAGAGGCAAACATTTTTATTGTTTGGCCACCGTTCCCACCTTCCCAAGAAGTCTTGGTGAAAGCAACAGTTCTACTTTCTTGATCTTAAGTCTTTTTGCCTAGTAGAACCTGGGTGTGGTTTTATTTATTTTGCATTTACGCATAATTTATATTTTTACGATTAACATTGCCACAAGGATGGATATGTTAATAACGTATAGCAAGGCATTTTTCTCAGCGTAGAAGTTGATTTTTTTTTCCCTGACATTATGGGGTGTGGAGGTGGGGGCCAGGGCTCAATCCGTGTTAGGGTCCAGAACAGTGCTGAAGAAAAGACCCCAGACTCAAATAGTATGCAGACAACAAAGAGCATTTATTCTGCAGGATCCAATGTGGGGGTCACCATTCAAACATGATGTTGGACCACTCTCACCCCGAGCTTGTAGGCTCATTTTAAAGGCTTTTACGGGAATTCCTAAGGGGAGGGAGGGGGCTTAGGTAATCATTAGGCTAGAGAGCTGAGGCCGATTGGGTAAACATGGGCTGGGCGACGGCCAGGTCATGAGTACATCACAAGGCAGAAGAGTTCCAGGCCGGCAGTATATCTTTCTTAACCAATTATACCAGCAGTAAGAAGCCATCTTTAATTAACCTTATCTTTCTCTGGCCTGGTGGCTAGGCCATTTCTGGTTGGCTGCCTACTCTTTGCAGCATTTCCAGTGACTGCTGAACTGACCTCCGAAGAATGGAGGCCCAGGCCAGCTCTGAACTAACAGAAACTGAAGCTTGTTGCTAGACTTTATTTAACCAGGCCTCTCAGTCTCACTATGTAGCTCTGGCTTCCCTGGAACTCACTAGATGGATCAGACTGGCCTCAAACTTGCAGAGATCTGCCAGCCTTTGCTTGTGCTGAGATTAAAGGCATGTGCCACCATACCCAGGGTTTCCCCCAATGATTTTGTGTGCCTCTGAAGGTACTGTGGACTATAACCCTTGTGTCTACCATGCCTAATTGATAAAATGGCTCTGTCCAGAATCCCCAAAGAAAAGTTGAAGTTCATAGCATTTAAAACCTTCCATTGTAGACTGGTTCTGCCGCAGGAAAGTGAGATCTCATTGGAAAAATACATAGCAGCTTGCAAATCTGTTGCTTTAAAAAGGACTTTGGCCAGGCGCCCACCTTTAGTAGCAACACTTGAGAGGCAGAGACAGGCAGATCTCTGAGTTTGACGCCAGCCTGGTCAACAGAGTAAGTTCTGGGACCACCAGGGCTTCACAAAGAAACCCTGTCTAGAAAAACCAAACAAACAAAAAGACATTGATAGAAACCTCATTTTTGCACACATCATTTGATCTCTCAAGTTCTTGGTCTCTTCTCCAAAGTAAGGACGCAATATCTAATTCCCATGGGTCTTTATTAAAATTAAATGGACAATATATAAAAAATGCCTGGCATATTATACATTGGGAACAATTATTATATGGTATCCATAAGGCGCTGCTGACGTCTCTTCCAGCCCTGGAGGTCAGTGCTTTAATTCCCTGTGGTGGTTTAAGTAAGAATAGCGCCCCATAGGTCCATATAGGACATACAGAAGGCAGATATCGGCACCAGGGACTGGGCTATTACTGTGACAAGCCAGACCATCCATTCTGTCTGATAGAGGGATATGGAAGACTTTGGGACTTTGGACTAGAAAAGTGGTTGGACATTTTAAGTGGGACTTAATGGGCCATCCTGGCAGGAGCATGGAGGACAGAGCTGAGGGCAGTTTGATCTGTGAGGACCAGCTCAAGAAGTTTCAGAGAAGAATATTAGTAAGTGGCCTAGAGACCATTTTTGTGATATTTTGGTGAAGACTGTGGCCGTTTTCTGCCTTTGTCCTAAGTATTTGCTGGAGGGAAAACTGAAGAGTTAATGGATTAATGGCCGCAGCAGAGGAAATTTTAAAGATAGCGTGGTCTGGACTGTGTCACCTAGTTACTAGCGGTCACTCTTAAGCAGACCTACAATGAAAAGTAAGACCAGGAGAAACGCAGAATGTACAGTTTGCGGAGAAAAGGAGCACCAGGAAGGGTAATGGAGCCGAGAGCTAAGTCCGGTGCTCAAGGAGATGAAGTTTGAAAAACAGCCAGATGCCAAATGGAATAAAGGGAGTGGTTGCCCCAGGGCAAGAGCCCACCCGCTAGGCGTCCACCATGTGAAAGGAATTAAAGAAAAGCTTTAGCAGCGAAAAGCCATCAGCAGCAGAAAGCTGATGTAGACGTGTTGATGCTTGTTTTTAAACTCTATTTTATTTGGGGGTATTGATGCCTCTGCCTCCCTTCCACCAACCCCTTAACCCTGGGTAGGAGAAGGAATGTTAGTGGGGAGAGGGGGTGCAGACCCCTTTACCTCTCCCAGCTGTTTAGGGTCAATGGGGTTCTTTCGGGGCAATACCAGCCTTCATCAACAGCAGTCGCAGCAGGCGGTCTCCTCTGACCCACCGCGTCGAAGTGATTCTCTCCCTTTCCTCTGCTATTTATCTTCCTCAGAGTTCTAGGCCACGCCCGTATCCGTGCCTCATGAGACAGGCAGGCCCTTACCAGCTGGCAAAGACCACGCCCCCTCCCCCCCCCCACCCCCACCCCACCCTACCCCGCAAGAAAATTATCAGCTGTGGACAAACTAAAATCTCACACTTGGGATTAAAACAGAAACATATTTATATAACATAACTGTGTTTACAAAGAAACCAGAACTTCCAGCCAGGTGTGGTGGCGCACGCCTGGAATCCCAGCACTCGGGAGGCAGAGGCAGGCAGATCTCTGTGAGTTCGAGCCAGCCTGGACTACAAAGCAAATCCAAGGGCTGTTACACACAGAAACCCTGTCTTGGAAAAAAAAAAAGAAACAAAGAAACCAAAACTTCCATTACACAGATGTAACTGAACAAAGGGGCCATGTTCCAGCCCAAGTAAGCAGCAGAACTTGGCAGCTTCAGCCACATGGTTCTGGCTTTAGAGTCAAGGATACAAGAAATGGGTTGTGGAATTTCCCTTTTCAGCTAGGAAAGCCACTGGAGCCAGGCCTGTGTCAGGGGTGTCCCAGAGTGGAGGCCCACAGAGGCCATTGTGTGAAGCTCTGAAGTGAAGCCTGGATTGCCTTGCAGACACCAAGACGCTGACACGACAGAGTCGTGGAATACTGCTAAGGAGAGCAGCAGACCAGGTGTGGAACAAGCCTGAATAAGAGAATTGTGTTGCCGTCAGCAAGCCAGAGGAGTTGGAGCTCTGAAGAGTACTTTGACATCAGACATGGAGATGTAGAATTGGGAGCTTGTCCTGATAATTTTCAGTCTTGCTTCGGTCCATTTTTTTTTTCTCACTCTGCTCCCTTTTCTCCCTTGTGGAATGGTAATGTATATTCTGTGCCATTGTATGTTGCAAGTATGTAACCTGCTATTTAACTTTTGATTTTACAGGATGTTACAGTTAAGAGATTGACATGAGTCCCATGAGAGACTTTGTGGACTTTTTTTTCTTTTCCAAGACAGGGTTTCTTTGTGTCACCCTGGCTGTCCTGGACTCACTTTGTAGACCAGGCTGGCCTCAAACTCACAATGATCTGCCTGCCTCTGCCTCCCGAGTGCTGGGATTTAAGGGGTGAGCCACCACACCCGGCTCGACTTTGGACTTTTAAACAGTATTGAGACTGTCATAGACTATGGTGACTTTTGAAATTGGACTGAATACATTTTTTAGCATTGTGCTATAACAAGCCTATGGTGGCATGGAGTGAACTGTGGTGGTTTGAATAAGAGCAGCCCCCATAGACGCCTATATTTGAATGTGTAATCACCAGGGAGAGGCACGCTCTGAAAGGATTAGAAGGATTAAGAGTGGTGGCCTTGTCGGAATAGGTTTGGCCTTGTGGAAGAAGTGTGTCACTGAGAGTGAACTTTGGGGTTTCAAAACCCATGCCAATCCCCTCCCCCACTTCCCCCCACCCTCCCACCTACCCCCCCCTCTCTGATCAGGATGCAGTTCTCAAATACTGCTCCAGCGCCTGCCTATGTGCCTCCATGCTCTTTGCCATGATGATAAAGCACTAAACCTCTGAAACTGAAAGGAAGCCCCAATTAAATGGTTCCTTTTATAAGAGCTGCCTTGGTCAAGGTGTCTCTTCACAGCAATGACACAGTGACTGTTGGGGTTGGTCTGGTGCTATGTATGCTGATGCTAATTACTGGCCCCCTAGATCTGGTTGCCAGCCAGACCAGCACAATCTCATGTACACCTGTCTTCGTTGTGTAAAGTTTGCTCTACCTAATTTAAAGCTGATTGGTTAATAAAAATGCTGAAGCCTGTGACTTGGCAGAAGAGAGGGAGGCAGAGTTTAGTTTCCTGGGCAGGGGAGGATGGGAGAAGGAACAGAAGATGGAGAAAGAGGACGTGGCCTGATGGAGCAGATTGAGCCCAGAAAGAAGAACTTATTGGCAAGTAACTTGGGTTGTGTAGCTGAGAGATAGCTAAATAGCTTAGAGGGTTGGTATCTGCCCTGCTCCAGTGCTTTAGGCTTGTAAAATAAATCACAGACTCTGCGTGTCAGTTATTTCGGAAACTAACAGGGTTAAAGAAAACTGTTGCTGCTGCCAGGTTGTGGTGGCACACACCTTTAACCCCAGCACTTGGGAGGCAGAGGCAGGTGGATCTCTGCGAGTTCAAGGCCAGCCTGGTCTACAAAGCAAGTCCAGGACAGCAAAGGCTATCATAGAGAAACCCTGTCTCAAAAATCAAAAACAAAAACAAAACCAGAAAATTGTTGCTTTGTTAATTAGCTTCTTACAAATGACTAAGACAGTTATACTTTTTTTTATACTTAAATATAGCTTTAGTACATATTTTGACATTTTTTAAATCAAGGAAGTTTCTAGGCAGTTGTGGAACACTTACCAGGGTATGAGTTCCATCTTGAACACAGCAAAGGATAAAAAGTTTAAGCTTCCTTGATAACTAAGGGAGAAAGCTGAACATCAATTGTCGTTACTTGCCCAGGGACAAATTTATACCTAGCCAGAAAGTTTCTGTTTGTTACCTGAAGGGAAACCTTATGGTGTTACTGAACAATTATTACATACTAAGAACTATCAAAAAATAATTGTCTTACTCAGTTTCTTTAAACTTTTCTAGCTTTAATTGTATATGTATGAGTTAGCCTGTATGTCTGTGCACTATGTGCCTGCCTGGTGTCCACAGAGATCAGAAGGTACCAGACCCCTGGAACAGTTGGAATTACAGATGGTTGTGAGCTTCCCCATGTCCGCAACAACAACAAGTGCCCTTAACCTTTGAGCCATCTCTTCAGTCCCATTCTCACATAAGTTCTAAAACAGCTCTATGAAATGGTGTAAAATCCTCTTTCCTTTCTGCTGCCGCCATGCCATCCAGACTGAGGAAGACCCAAAATCTCTGGGGCCACGTAAGCCACGGGCACGGCCGCATCGGTAAGCACTGCAAGCACCCTGGGGGCCGCGGGAGTGCTGTAGGCAGGCATCACCACAGGATCAACTTCGACAAATATCACCCAGGTTACTTTGGGAAAGTTGGTATGAGGCACTACCACTTAAAGAGGAACCAGAGCTTCTGCCCAACTGTCAACCTGGATAAGCTGTGGACACTGGTCAGTGAGCAGACATGGGTCAATGCTGCAAAAAACAAGACCGGAGTTGCTCCCATCATTGATGTTGTGCGATCGGGACACTACAAAGTTCTGGGGAAGGGCAAGCTCCCTAAGCAGCCAGTCATTGTGAAGGCCAAATTCTTTAGCAGAAGAGCTGAAGAGAAGATAAGGGTGTTGGAGGTGCCTGTGTCCTGGTGGCTTAAAGCTGCCTGAGGAGGTTAATTAAATGCTAACATTTTCCATGAAAAAAAAAAAAAGAAAAGGTATAATGCCATATAGGCCTATAGTCATATAGGTAAAAATTGACAGTGTTGAGACAGGAGCTGGCAGAGCATAACTTCAGAGTTCCAACTAACTGAGCTCTACCTGCAGTTCTTCCTCAGTTGCCTGGAGGTCTGGACTGTAGCTTTCAACAGAAACACTGTTGCAAATGAAGAGTGCCAGGGGGATGTGCCAAGCAAAGAAGTTTAAGATTGTTAAATAGTTATTTCTTGTAACAGACCCTAGAATTTCTAAAGTTAAGGCCCAATGTATAATCAAGGGCTATCTTGCCAAACATCTGTCAGCGCGTCCACTTACCTCTTTTAAAAAGTTGTTTCTTTGTAATGAAAGGTATACACACAGTGTTTATAGGGGCACTGTAATAGCAAAGGACTAAAAATGAAAATAACGGTTACAGCAAATTATAGTGCATCCATATTGTAGAATATTACACAGCTCTTTAAAAAGGTGAGTCGCTTATGTAATGGATACTGGGAAGCATCTTTCCTGTCATGCAAGAACTACAGCTATGGCCAAACCCGAAAATACAAGTCCTCAAAAAGTCTATATTTTACATGCAAAGAGCCACCAGCGGCTGGAACCATCGGCTTCTAGCAAAGGGTTTGAATATCTATTATTCAAGATGTCGATATTGTTCCCCGAACCACCCACATCCACTCCACGGCTTCCTCCATCCTTAGCCCCTGTCATAGATGCTACCCACAGACACGTACCATCAGCACTGCTCAGTAGAAAGATGGGCTGGAGAAAGGAGAGGAAAAATGGAAAATGCAGTGGTGAGGGGCCCTCCTTCCATTCTCTCCACAGGGGCGCATATCCCCTTCTAGAGTTAAGGGAGGGGCTCCATGTCATCAACAAAGACTGGGTGTGCCTGTCGCAAGAGTGGACGGGCTATCCCAGGGTATCTGTTCAGACAGCAGACTTAACAGATCTAGTCTGCCCAATTGTCGCTTGCAGTGGTGGAGGGAGTCAGCCTAGCAGGGACTAGTGGGATGGGAGCGGAAAGTATAGAAGGAGGGCAACTTAAACTGCTTGCATCTCTCCTACCCCACTTCCTACCCCACTTCCCTGTCCCGCAATGGGATGTGATCGGAGGGCTGAAGTAGAAGCAGTGGAGCCCACTGTCAATTGAACAATACAGCAGATACACAGGAGTCACCCGTTCCCAGGGGAGGCCTCTAGGACCCCCTTGGAACTGAGTCATCGCCACCCACCTGGTCTTGTTTTACTATCATTTATGTATTTTCTTTTGTAAGAAAAAAAAAAGTTTGTTTGGGTTTTTTGTTTGTTTGTTTGTTTGTTTGTTTGTTTTTGAGACAGGGTTTCTCTGTGTAGCCCTGGCTGTCCTGGACTTGCTTTGTAGACCAGGCTGGTCTCGAACTCACAGTAATCCACTTGCCTCTGCCTCCTGAGTGCTGGGATTCAAGGCATGTACCACCACACCCGGCTGAAAAATAAAGACTTTATTCTGTATCCCATCTCAAAATATAAACAATTAGTCATTTTCATATCTACTGGGTTGGTTTGTTTGGTTGGTTGGTTTTTGGTTTTTCAAGACAGGGTTTCTCTGTGTACCCTTGGCTGTCCTGGACTTACTCTATAAACCAGGCTAGCCTTGAATTTACAGAGATCCACCTGCTTCTGCCTTCGAGTGCTGAAATTAAAGGCATGCACCACCATGCCTGGCTACTGTTCTTATTAAAGCCAAATTAATACAACTTTTTATCATTCATTTTATTTTATTTATTTATTTATTTTTTATTTTTTTGGTTTTTCGAGACAGGGTCTCTCTGTTTAGCCTTGGCTGTCCTAGACTCACTTTGTAGACCAGGCTGGCTTTGAACTCACAGCGATCCGCCTGCCTCTGCCTCCCAAGTGCTGGGATTAAAGGCGTGTGCCACCACCGCCCGGCCCTATCATTCATTTTATAATCTTAATTTTGTTGCCTACTTTTCCTCATATGTTTACAACTTTGGGTTCATGAGCTTATATTGGATTGCAGATGTGTTTTTTCTCCCTCCCCTCTCCCTTCCGCCTCCCTCCCTCCCTCTCTCTTCCCTCCCAGTCTTTCCCTTCCCCCGCTTTTTGTCTGGTAGTATTGGGTTGGCACCAATCCAGAATCAGATATTAAAATATCACCATTGCAGTGCCTTAGAAGATATTGAATACCAGAATTTATACAATTTGTAATCTGAATTGGATGCCATATGTCAGTGCTACTTAATCAAAAACAAATGTATTTTTAAGTGTAGTTGATTAACTCTCAGGGATGCATAATAAGTAAAAATAAACAAAGAGCAAAACAAACAAAAACACTAGTTCAGGTAAAGAAAAAAATAAATAGTGTGCTTCAAAATTTAGCAGGGTGACAAGCAAGTTAAAATCAACTTCATGGGACCTTTTAGTTTCTAGTCTAACAGAACTGGAAAAGGACTCGAATGCTCAAGCGATGCCCAGTGTGGCACAGGTCTCCTGCAGCCTGCAGATCAAGATGTAGCGCTCTCAGCTCCCTCTCCAGCACCATGTCTGCCTGCGTGCCGCCATGCTTCCCGCCATGTTGGTAACGGACTAAACCGCTGAAACTTTTAGAGGCCTCAGAACTGACCTTGAGAGATGTGGAAGATGGTGTTGGAAGATCTTGGCATTCTCCAGAAGGTCAGCCAAGGGGATCGGGAGAGAAGATGGCAATAGAGATCAGCACCTTCAGCCATCAAGTCTGAAGCAAGCAGTCACTGAGCCAAGGGGCACGGTCAAGAGGCAAAGTGCATCTTAGGCTCCCATACCTGGTCCCATTCACTTAGAACCCCTTTCTTCTATGGGTAATTAATTTATAACCTAAGGCCTTGCACAAGCTGGGCAGAGGCTCTACCACTGATCCGCATTTCCAGCCCTTTATTTTTCTACAGTGTCTGACTAAATTGCCCAGGTTGGCCTTGAACTTTTGATTCTTCTCCCTTATGAGAGGTTGGGACTAAAGGCCTGTGCCATCAGACCTGGCTCACTGTAAGAAAGCCGGGTGCGGTGACGCATGCCTTTAATCCCAGCACTCATGAGGCAGAAGCAGAGGCAGGCAGAGCTCTGTGAGTTCGAGGCCAAGCCCGGTCAACAGAGTGAGTCCAGGACAGCCTGACTCCTGCCACACTGCCACAGATACACAGAGGCATGCCTGTAGCCATGCCCTGGGACACCAGCAGAGGCAGTCACCCAGAGCCCCACCAGCAGTATGGCCCATCTGCAGCAGGAGCCACTACAACATATACTACATGTGGTGGACAGATGGGAGAGAAGGGGACGTGGGACAGTTGGAGCATTATGAAGAAAGATTGAGCTGGAGAAGAGACGAAGGAGAGGAGTAGCCTGCTGTGTGTAACCACCCCTGCCACCTGAGGTGAAGTCTTAGCCCACGTTGCTGCTGAAGGCTGTGTCTCGGTCCGTGGCCATGCAGTGGTGGTAGTTGGTGTTGATGCCCGTGGCTCATATCACCATAAGAAAGCATGGGGATATGCCTGGTCTGACCAGCCATCTGGGACCACACAGATGTCCAAGGCCAGTGCAGAACTGGCCACACCCCCTCATTGGCTGTGGTACTCTGGAGAGCTGGCCCTACCTCTCACCATTGGTAGCATTTGGGAGAGTGGGTCCTGCACCTTGACTGGGCAGCACAGTGGAGCTGGCCCTGGTAGCAGGGGCACAGGAGAGCCAGTCACAAGGGCACGAGCATCGGAGTGCTGGCTCTGCCATTCATCTGCCATGAGGTAGAGTGGGTGAGGGAGTGATGTACTCCTTCACCTTTGCCCTTCACTAGTTGATATAGTAGAAAGGCTAGAGAGCCGACCCCCCAAGGTCATAAGATGGGGAGAGCTAGCTCTGAGTCTCACTGGCTGTAGCACTCAGGAGAGCGGGGCCCTGTGCCTCCCTGGGGCAACACAATGGTGAAGGCATGGGTGAGCCAACCCCCAGGATGTGAGAGTGGGAGAGCTGGCCGAGCCCCTCAACAGCTGTAGTACTTGGCAGAGTGGGTCCTGGTGCCTCAACTGGACAATGAGGCTGACTCTGGAGGAGTGGGTGAGGGTGAGCCGGCCCCCAGGGCATGAGAATTTTCGAAAGAGCTGATCCTGCCTCCTGTTGATGGTGGCACTGGGTGGCCTAGCTGGAGCAGTGCTGGAGAGCTCGCCGTGGTGGTGCAGATGCAGCAGAGCCAGCAGGCTGACCAGCTCAGCTACCACCCGGTCCCAGATCCAGGGCTTTGAGTTGGTCCATCCCCAAACCTACATCATCTGTGAACTGTGGACCATGTGAAAGGGCCTGTCCTGCTGATCTAAAGCTGCAGGATCTCCATGACGCAGGGCAACAACAGGATAACCAGGAGGAGGCCCAGTGAGGAGCCAATATTGATGGTGTCACAGAAGCCAGAGGCCTTGAACCAGACCAGTCCTCATTGCTTTGAACATTTGCAAGTGAGGACGGGTGGATAGCGGGGTATACTGTGGGGCACACCGTGACACACTGCAGATTTCTGTGCTTTGTTTTGTTTAACCTGTGCGTGCGTGCGTGCGTGCGTGCGTTTTATTTTCTTTCTCGGGGGAATTGCAAAGGCAGAGAGAGGCGGATACAAGGGGATGGGAGATGGGTGGGACTCGGGTGCATGATGTGAAACTCACAAAGAACCAATAAGAAAGTTTCCTTTTAAGGACTCAATTCAGTTAACAGTCACTAAAGAATGGTGTACTCTATCCATACAGCTGCATAAAAAGTCAAAAGAGAAATATTCTATCCGTTAACAAAACTGCCTCCCATCTCCGCACACTTTACACCGACTCTAAAATAAGGTCCGCTGTGGCCATCACTTATGACAGTGTGACATCTGAAAGCTGTCCCACAACAAACAAGAAACCCAAAGAAGATTAAAAAACCACACTTAAAATGTTTAAGAAAAACCCAAAGACTGCAGCCTTAGTTTTTCTCTGACGTTGGATCTGATAGCCATTTCTCTGGCTGACCACAGAAGTGGGTGGTTCCAATGCAGAGTCATGTTGAAGAGGGGGGCGGGGGAGCGGGTGGCGATGGGCATATGTTGGACTAAGAGTTGGTTCACTGTGGCCAAATGAGCCACCTGTGACATTCATATGGAAACACGCCTGCTGAAAAACAGACTCAACTCTTTAATTGCATCCTCCAAAGAGGCACTACTTAGTAACAAGGAACACAGAATATGGCGGTTTGACATGTTTCTCTATTGCCTTGCACATTTAACTGAGCATTTAAATAAGGATAAGGGATAAGCTCAGTGGCCAAGCACTTTTCCTAGCATGGGTGAAGTTCTGAGCTCCACCCCCAGAACTGCAAAACGATAGGAGGGGGGAGGGGGAGGAGGAAGAAGAGGAGGGGGAGAGGAAGAGGGGAAAGAAGAGAAGAAGAAGAGAAAGAAAAGGAAGGAGGAAAATAAGAGGAAGAAGAGGGAGGAGGAGGAAAGACTTTAGAAACATGCATGGGTGATGTGACACAACTGTTGAAGCCCCTGGCAACGGTCCTGATGGGGCAAAGGTAGAGGTAAGCGTTGTCAGGAACACAGATCTGTTTGAGCTTACCGTTAGCCAGTAGTCTCGCTCAGCGATGGCAGAGGAGAGGCTGCTGGTTCTGAGAGGACAGGCAGCCTGCACACCAGCATACTAGAATCAGTTTCCCTGTCCCTGAGCCCCCCGACCCCGACCCAGGGTGCTGATGTGAGTGAGTGCCAGAACACAGAGGGGGCTGTGTTGTAAGATAAGAGCCTTGAGCTTAGAAAAAATCATCATCATTATTATTTTATTATTGAAAGTAACACTTAACTTTGCTGAGCCTCCACTGTAACATGGAATTTCAGCTCCACCCCATCCCTGAACTATTATTGTTCAGATAAGTGAGAAAGCAGAACATTCTGACAATGTCTGGAACATTCTAAGCATTCAGAAAATCTTCACCTCTTTATTTGTCCTTAGTTGATTTCCTCACATGAGCCAAGCGAGTTTTTTTGGTTTTTCTGTTTGTTTATTTGTTTTGGCTTTTCGAGGTGGATCTCTGTGAGTTCAAGAACAGCCTAGTCTACAGAGTGAGTTCCAAGATAACCAGGGCTGTGCAGAGAGACTCTGTCTTGAAAAACCTAAAGAAAGAAATAAACAAATATTAAAAATAAATGTCCGTGTGCACATGTGTCTGTGTGTGAGCATGTATATAAGTGGAGGTGCAGACAAGGGCCAGAAGAAGGCCCAAGGTGGCTGCTGGCAAACAACCTTGGGTCCTCTAGAAGAGCAGCAAGTGGTTTTACCTCCTGAGACATCTTGCTAGCACCTTCAAGTGCATATTTAGGCCTCTTCCAGAGCCCTGCACGCCTCCCTCCTCTCTCATGTTGGGAAGCTTCTAGGATCCCATTTGTGTTAGAAGATTTGGGTTCCGAGACTACAACCAAGACGCTTTATTGCCTCTCCGCGCCCCGCCCCCAACCAAAAGCTTCTGTCTGGTGGCTCAGAATATTTACAGTGTCTTCCCAGAAGCTGTACACAGCACTTTCTGCTCACACCCCACAGATGAGTCACCTGATCACAAGGCAGGCTAACTTGCAAGGCAGGCTGGGGACTCAGTCTTCAATCCCTGAGACACACCCACATCTGCCACTCCACACTCCTTTGCCTAAGAAGTCACTGAGAGTAAAATAACCTAAGGGAGATGGCATTTGAGCCCTGAGACCATCGCGCTCGGTGGGGGTGGGGGTGACGGTGACGGTAGTCATGGGCTGGGGTTGGTGGTCAGTGGTAGAGCTTGAAGTCTTTCCCACCAGGGTAATTCCCCATTGCCCTCAGGCTACCCCTTTGGGGGCTCTCTGCAGAACTGTAAGTCAGCAGCTTCTCTTTGTATTGCCCGGGTTCTGAGCTTCTGGAGGAAATGAAACATAGAGAAGCAGGGGCGGGGTGTGGGGGGGGTGTGGGGTGGGGAGGTGGGAGGTGGAGGGGGCGGGGGGGATTGGGTTGCTGACCCAGCCTGGTTGAAGAAGAGGATATTCAATCTAGCAGCAGAAACGCACCCACCAGAGAACCCCAGCCCTGGGCTGCGAAGACCAAGGCAAGTTCCCCAAATGGCGAACAGGTCCAGGACCGTGCTGAGCACGGCCATGCAGTCTCAAATTTAGCAGACAAATCAGTCCCTCATCTCCCCAAGAATATATGAAACAGGAGAGGGAGCAGGAAGGTCCTCAGGGGGGAAAAAAATCCTTTCCCAACGGAAACAAGAACTAGAGATGATAAACAGAAAAGGGGCTTAGAAATGGCAGACCAAGCAAGTCTGTAAAAGTCCCCGAAGCAGCAGGTCAGAAGTGATCCAATGTCACACTTGGATTATTTGAGCTCAGCCTTCCCTCTCTGTAGTTCTGAGGCCTTGGACAAACTCCTTGAGGAACTTCACTTCCTTGGCTGCAAAACAACACAGGAGTGGTATCAAAGGCCTGTGGTGGTGATGGGCTAAAACGAGGCAAAGCACGCAAAGCTCCTAGCACGGGACCTGGCAGGGCGTGGAGGCCTGGCTGTCCTGGAATTCGAGAGAGACCAGAAGGATGTTGAAGAGACATATAAACAGGGCAAGAGGGAAGATGGGAAAGAGTGGGAATAAGGTATCTATAGGCTTGTGTGTCTGAAACGCTGGCTAACATTTGCGACAGCCTCAGCAGGATCTTCCATATTCCTTGGCACATACACACACACACACACACACACACACACACACACACACACTCAGAGACAAGTCCCCCCCCCCCAAGACAGGGTTTCTCTGTGTAGCCTTGACTATCCTGGACTCACTCTGTAGACCAGGCTGGCCTTGAACTCAAGGAGACAGTGTTGTTGAGCCTGAAGTCACAGTGCTCTGTCTCAGGAGTAGATCTCGCTTCCGTAGATGTGTTGGGAAAGGCTGGGTTTTTCTGTGTGACACGTGAAACCATCCCCAATCCCAGTGCTTGTAACAACTACAAACACTTATTTCTTGCCCTCCCCTGTGCCCATAATGTGGCAGCTACTTCCCAGTGCCATGCCGTCTTTACTCCAGGACACAGGTGGCACACTCTGTGTCTGTTTCTGGAACATTGCCAGACTTCATGGGGAAAAGGCCAGCAAACAAACTGAGCTCTCAGGCTTCTCTCTAAAGCAGCACAAGTCACATTGTGGTGGCCTAAAGTTGAGAGAGTTACCTTATATAATTCTCCTGCAGAAAGATGGACATACATAGACAGCATTCCAGCCTGCCACAATTGACTCCGTCCCCACCCAGTCACAACCAAGAGCCAGGAGCCAGGTGGTTGCCAAGAGCTGCCCTCTGTAAAACAGGCGCAACAGTATCTGTTCTATGAACCTAACAGAGAATGGTTGAGACTTTACATGAGAAGTGTAGATATAAGGGTGTTTCGTGAACTCTAAAGTCCAAACGCCTCAGAGGGACTTTCCTTATCACTCTGAATATTGAGAGAGATAATAGTGATTTTGTCTGTCTTTCTTTGGTTTTCAGGACAGGGTTTCCCCATGTAGCCCTGGCTGTCCTGGAACTCACTCTGTAGACCAGGCTGGCCTCGAACTCAGATCCACCTGCCTTCCTAGCATTGGGATTAAAGGGGTGCATCACTAGGCCTGGATAACATGTAATTTTTCCACCTCATCCTCTCTCTGCACCTAAAAAAAGAGTCTTTGACCATGTTAGTGCGTAGTGTCACACTTAGTTAAGCACTTTGTCCTGGTCAAACCTCAGGAGGATGCTACAAATGCCACTGAGGCCATTCACAGGCAGATAGGTACCCAGATGCAGTGCCGTGTTATTCAGTCACATACCCAAAAACATAGATAAGAAATAAAGAGATACTTAGCAGCAGTCCGGAGCCTAAGCGCAGACGCTATTGCTTCATGGGTACAGAGTTTCAGTCTTCGGTGATGAAGGATCTCTAAAGTAGAACAGTGGTGACGGTTGCACAACTGTGTTGTCTACTCAGCACCACTAAGGCATACACTTAAAAGATGTTTAAATGAGCGCCAGGCGTGGTGGCACGCGCCTTTAATCCCAGCACTTGGGAGGCAGAGGCAGGGGGATCGAGGTGAGTTCGAGGCCAGCCTGGACTACAAAGCGAGTCCAGGACAGCCAAGGTTACACAGAGAAAGCCTGTCTCAAAAAACAAAAACAAACAAACAAACAAAAAGATGTTTAAGTGGGGCCCAGGGAGATGGCTCAGTCAGTAACCTGCTGACCATGCGTTCTAGATTGCTTTCTGATGCTGTGATAAACACGATGACACAAAGCAGCTTAGGAAGGAAGGGGTATGTCAGCCTATGCTTCCGGGTCATGGTCCACCATGGAGGGAACGGAAGCAGGAACTGGAATAGAAACCATGAAATCGCTGTTTTTGACTTATTCTCTAGTTTATACTTGGCTGGATTTTTTTTTCCAAGAGAGGGTTTCTCGGTGTAGCCTTGGATGTTCTGGACGTGCTTTGTAGACCAGGCTGGCCTCGAACTCACAGCGATCCACCTGCCTCTGCCTCCTGAGTGCTGGGATTACAGGCGTGGACCACTATGCCTGGCTTCAGCTAGCTTTCTTTTACAGCCAAGGCCGACCTCCCCAGGGCTCTGCTGCCCAAAATGGGCTGGCTCCTCCCACATCAATCACGAGACAAGACAATCCGTCAGAGATACAAGACAATCCCTCAGAGACACACTGGCTGAGGGCAAGTATAATCTGCACAATTGCTTATTTGAAGTTTTCCCTTCCCAAGAGTGCCGCATTGACAGTAAAAATTAGCCAGCACATCCTGTAAAATGAGGGCCTGTGTTCCATCCCCAGCACCCACGTAAAAAACTGGCTGTGAGCTGGGCATGGTGGCCACACCTTTAATCCTAGCACTCGGGAGGCAGAGGCAGCGGAATTGCTGTGAGTTTGAGGCCAGCCTGGTGTACAAAGCAAGTCCAGGACAACAAAAGCTATACAGAGAAACCCTGTCTCGAAAAACCAAAAAAGAAGCACTTAAAAAACAACAACAACAACAACAACAACAAAAAACTGGCTGTGGTGGTGTGTATACTTTTGATCCCAGCGTTGGGCGTGCGCAGACAGACGGATCTGGCCAATTTCACCTAGGCAGTGAATTCCAGGCTAGTGAAAGATCCTGTCTCAAAGACCAGAGTGGATGGCACCAAAGGTTGTCCTCTGAATTCCACATGCGCCTGCACGTACACACCTGTGTGCGTGTGCGCATGTGCACGTGCACGAGGAGGTTGGTAGCAGAGGAACATACATGCACACACACACACACACACACACACAGAGGGAGAGAGAGAGAGAGAGAGAAAGAGAGAGAGAGAGAGAGAGAGAGAGAGACCCACATGCATATACACACTCAGAGTTAAAAATGACAAACATTATATTCTACTACACCAAAAAGTGCATTGTAGCAAAAACTTTTTTTTTAATTTGAAAAATACCCCCAAATCTTCAAGACTTAGGTAATCGTGCTCACAAAACAGATCCTGTGACCACCATGTGATTTACTGATGGCTTTTAAAACCTGTTATTCCAACAAACAGTAGCTTCCAGGTGTACCTGTTGCTGATTAACTAGGGCCCAGGGCGTGAGGAGGAGGTAACCTGAATAAACCGTGAAATGAGACAGGGGTTTGAGGAGCATCAGAAGCCGGCTGGGACCCTGTGGAAGTTGCTTCCCTTCTCTGGGCCTCAGTTTCCCTAAGTGGAATGTGAAGAGATTAGTTGAACCCAGGCTGCAGCCCATTCCCACATTCCTCTGCCCTGGGGCCACAGGGTTTTCTCCAGGTTCAGGTGAATGAGGCTCTGTCCCCCTCTGCTTTCCCCCTCTCAACACCCCTCCAACCGGAAATAACTACAACAACAACAACAACAACAACAACATATGGCAGCCATTTTGAAGGACTTATAGCTTGGTGGGTGGCTTGGGGAATTTGTTTATTTGATTTGGTTTGATTTTTCGAGACAGAGTTCCTCTGTGTAGCCTTTGCTATCCGGGACTGGCTTTGTAGACCGGGCTGGCCTCGAACTCACAGAGATCCGCCTGCTTCTGCCTCCCTGAGTGCTGGGATTAGAAGTGTGCGTCACCAGGCCTGGCTCGTTTTTAAAGTTTTAAAACAAAACCACTGGCCGGGTACAGGGGTGCACAGCTTTAATCCCAGCACTCAGGAGGAAGAGGCAGGTGGATTTCTATGAGTTCGTGCCCAGCCTGGTCTACAAAGCTAGTCTAGGACGGCGAAGGCTACACAGAGAAATCCTGTTTCAGGTGGGAAAAAAAAACCAAACCAACAACAACTTTAAAAACAGAGAGATAAAGAAATCTCTGCTGGTGCTGATGCCCTCTGCTCTTTGCTGATAAGCTTGTGAGGTGCAGCTGGAGAGGCCCTGGGCTGACAGGACCTTGCCTCTCTCTGATGAGAAGAAGGGCTGGCCTCCGACAGAGGCACTTGTCTCCTCAGTGCCACTCAGGCCCCTCTGGGCACACTTTGTGTTTTTCTACTCCGATGTAGTAACTGGTAGACCCAGAAGAGGCCACGGTCACATTGTAAATTAAGTTTCTGTTGTGCTGATAAGGACACAGATCCCAGCAGCCACACAGCAAGCCTCTCAAATTGAGACTAGATAGTGGATTTTAGACTTATTTCCTGCTTCCTCCTGTTCTAACGGCAGCTCATCCGTTCTAAGGCTCAAGCAAGTGTCTTAATCTCTCTGAGCTTTGCGTTTGCTCACCTGTGGAATAAAGGGGTCCCGCGTTGACTGAGTTGGTGGTAAGGGTCCCCTGCTCTATCGGGTTTTATCAGGGTTTCCAGGTTCTGCTCTCCTTTCTAGAAACGAGACGCACCGCCGCCCCCTCGCCCCAACCCCCGCCTCCTCCCGCGCTCCTGGGGGCCGAAGAGCATCCTCCAAGACTGTGCAGGCAGTGCCTCAGTGGAGGCGAAGACCCAGCTGTGTTAGGACCGCCGGAGAACTGTGTGTGCTCAGACGAACTCAGACTCAGATAGAACTAACGTTAATGCATCGTTGCATTAAAAACTTCGCGCTGGGCGGTGGTGGCGCACGCCTTTAATCTCAGCACTCGAGAGGCAGAGGCAGGCGGATCCCTGTGAGTTCGAGGCCAGCCTGATCTAAAGTGCGAGTCCAGGACAGCCAGGGCTACACAGAAAAACCCTGTCTCGAAAAACAAAAACAAACAAAAAAACTCTCTTCGCAAATCCACCCTTTTCTCCCCGCAGCGCTGCGACCTAGCAGGAAGTTAATTTTTGGAAGCAGAGATGATGGGGAAAGCATGATGGGAGGAAGCCGCCCCGTTATAAGCCTCCTTGCCTGCGCCCCAGCAACCTACTTCCTCCAGCCAGGCCCCACTGCCCAGAAGCCCCCACTCTCTACCCAAATGGCACTGCCAGCTGGGAGCCAAGAGTTCAGACACATGCAAACCATAGCAATTCTCTCCCTCGTGCCTTAGGCTTGCCAGAGATGGCAACAGAAGTGAAAGAGAAAGGGAGGGTGAAGGAAACTGAATTTCTTCCTGCCGACATTTTGCACCACCACCCCCCCCCCCCGTTTTGCTTTTTTTTTTTTTTACTTCTTCCACACTGCAGAGAGAGGCCAGTTCAGGTAAGTGTGCTGCGTTTTGCTGTTGTTAAGTACGGACATGATGTAAAAATCAAAACACAAAGCAGATTGAGTCAGTATCTGGACCCAGACCAGCTGGGCTTCTCAGAGCAGGCAGCCGTCTTCGTACCGTCTCGGGTGTGGGACGGCAGCCGAGACCACTGTCTTCCAAAACCGAGTTAAACCTCCCTGTTCCCCTGGCTACTCCTGCCTCTAGTCAATTCTAAAGTTAAAATGGAAAAGCCAGGGAAGCACAGCATTTCAGGCCTTCTCCACAAGAGGGCGGCGAGTGTCCGTGCCATGGGTCCGCTCTGCAGCCAGCCAGCCCTACCCGAGGCCGCTGGGCCCGTTTTGTGGTGCAAGCGCACACCTTGTTTGGCAGCTGTGTTTCCCGGAGTCTCTTTGTTAGCTCCTCGCAGTCTCCAGCCCAGGAGTAAGCGGAGAAGCTTCGGAGTCAGATGTACTTGGATTAAATCCTGGCTCTGCCATTTGCTAAAATCTTGGCGAGTTAGCTCTCGTCCTGATTAATAATTAGTGACCTCTTCCCAAGCCTAGGGAAGCATAGAATTGTAGACTCCCCGGCACACAAAGGAACCTGTCTTCCGCATCAGTCAGTTAACCTCCCTACATTTCATGGATCAGGCAGGACCCAGAGGGCCAGGCGTGACGAGAGCGAGCCCGTGTCTTACTCACGGGAGCCCTGCTCTTCCCGCCACCATGCCTGAACCGCAAGGAGCATTCATCAACGAATGAAAAGCTAGAAAGCTCTTTTATGCTGCAAGCTTGGGCTTTCTTTTAGAGCAAAGACATAGAGTGCTGCATTCATCATCCGGCTTCCTCGGTCCGCACTTGGGGGAGTCCTTGACCTTTTGGCCGCGGTGGGCAAGCAAACGGACCTACTACATAGGGTCTGTGCACTTCCAATGAGAGCACGACTGGGACGCGACGCTCCGCGTGGAGCCCGGCACCTCACAGGGTTCTTAGAGTCTGTGACGCATGTTCTCCTCCATGAAGTAAAGGTGGTCCATGGGCTATGGCAGTGCACAAAGCATCATACCAAAGAACGCCGTTTCTAAGAGCAAAGAGCACTAAGACTGTACTCTAACGGTTTTGACCATTGTTTCTTTGTGTTAATTACCAACTCGAAGGGACCTAGAACCCCCTGGGAGATAGGCCTGTGGGACTGTCTTGATAGTGTGTGTGTGTGTGTGTGTGTGTGTGTGTGTGTGTGTGTGTGTGCGCGCGCGCGTATGTGTGTGTTGTTTTGTTTTGTTTTGAGACAGGGTTTCTCTGTGTAGCCTTGTCTGTCCTGGCCTTGCTTTGTAGACCAGGCTGGCCTCGAACTCACATCAATCCGCCTGTCTCTGCCTCCCGAGTGGATATTGTCCATTTAGGTGGGAAGACCCATGTGAATTATGGGTGGGAGTGCTCCCTCGTTAGGGGATGCTAGGATATATAAAATGAAGAAAGCAAGTCGTGTGCACTCACCCTTCTGCTTCCTGATTGTGGATAAGCCACCACTAGCTGCATTGAGCTCCTGGGCTTCCCAGACCTGGCAATTTGTACCTTCCACCATGGGTGAAAATAAGCCCTTTCTCCTTAAAGGTGCTTTATGGGAGGGAGTACTTCATCCCAGCGACAGAGAAGGACACCAAGACAATTCCTTGATAGTGCCAGTTTCCCTTCATTGTCCTGCAGCTTCCCGTTCCTTTAGATGTTCTGTCCAAGCCTGTCCCGTCTGCCCCCAACCCTCGCCGGAAGGCAAGTCAGTCTCTGGTGGCTCTTACTTTCCCTCTTTGATAGCTATAGCGCTAAACGGGAGTGGATCTGTTCTCCCTGGACCTTTGCTACAGCATCAGCAACCCCAGGAAGAAGCTGTGATGATGTATGCCTGGAGACCGCCCTCCCACGGTGCCCTGGGCCTGGAGCTGCTGCATCACAGCTGGGCAGGTTAGAACCGCTGCTCTGCAAGCTAGAGATCCCAAATCCCAGTCAGCAGCGCTGCCCTCCGTCAGACACTGGCTAGGCTCTGTCGGGACAGCTAGCACCTGGTGGCAGCCATCAATCTCAGCTGTCCCTTGCTTTGCAGCTGCAGAGTTTTAGTCTCTGCTCTGTTGCCCCTGGACCACTGTCTTCATTGCTCTTTTTTTTTTTTTTAGCTGCTGCTGATTTGGGACAGTAGCCAGCTGGGTGGAGGGTCCAGCCTACTCCTGCATGACTACACGGTACTTTATATCTCTTAGTTGCATCTCCTGTTTCCAAATAAGCTCAACACACAGACGCTAGGGGTCGGGACTTTAATATATATAGGAGGGAAGGGGCACGCTTAAACTCACAACGCTTGTTAAATGCTTTTCCGTATTTGTGTTGTTTTGGTTGCAGCCCCATGTTCCGCCAAAGTACACAGGGCCAAGCAGCTATGGACTGGATGAGCCCTCTGAAACTGTGAGCGGACACAAGTCCTTCGTATAAGCTGTTTATGTCAGACATCCCAAAACAGTGCTGAGAAAGACTAACATAGCTTCCAACCCTTCTACACCGTCCCTGCGCTCAAGGATTATGTTCCTGTTTTCCTCTGACATGGACCACAGCTCCATGGCAAGTCTTGCTTGCATCTCTTTTTTTTTTTTTTTCCCTTGGGGCAGGGGGGTGGGGGGAAGCAAGAAGCACGAATGATTCTGCTCATTTCCTAGGCTCTCCACTCGTCTGGCATTTAGAGGTTACCTTGCCTGTAACAGAAGCCGCGTCTTTCCAAGCTACCCTTTCTGGAGCGGCCTCACCCCACTCCCTTTGCCTGTTCCAGATTCAGCCGCCAGCCCCACTCCCATCCTGCCCGAGGCTCGATTTCCTTGCTTCAAGGTCCAGTTCTAAAACCACGTCCATTATGACACCTGCCAGGCATCCTAAGTGCCTCTCTGTCCCGCAGGTTCCATTGTCCCTCATTTTTCCCAGGCTTTCTCCAGTTTTCTTGGAATTACAATATGTCACTCTAAGACCCTGCTTCTCTGATGGGCTCGGGGCTCCTGGAGGATGGAAATTGACCTTGTCCTATTAGCTTGCTAGGTCCATTTGTCAGATTTCCAGCATGCTAACAAATTACCTGAGATAATTAATTTGGCTCATACTTTTTGAGGTTCTGTTAATCCCACTGGACAAGAATAAGAGCACTACCTCTATTTTGAGCCATATTTGGAGCAAAGTTTAATCAAATACTGGTCCCTGTGATGGACTCTGGCTAGGTCCATTCTGGAGTTCCCAGAAAATGGCCACGAGCTACGTCAGTCAGGTGCTTATAAAGGCAAACCCACAAGGCTACAGACTGCTGCCTTCCTGAGCGCTGGCTCACTTTCTGTCGGCTTGCCACCTCTACAGCCATCTGGGAAGAGTCTCGATGCAGAATTACACAGATCAGGTTGGCTTCTGGGCACACCTGTGGGGCTTTGTCTTGACTTTAATTGATATAGGAAGACCAACCAAGCCCATTGACTGTGGATGAGATGTAATTGTTGGACCTCCCCAAAATGACAGACTGTAACTTGAATGTGTAATCCAGATAAAACCTCTCTCTCCCCCCCCCCCGCCCTTCCTCCCTCCCTCTCTCTTTTTCTTTGAGACAGGGTCTCTCTGTGTAGCCTTGGCTGTCCTGGACTCACTCTGTAGACCAAGCTGGCCTTGAACTCACAGCAATCTGCCTGCCTCTGCCTCCTAAGTGCTGGGATTAAAGGTGTGCGCCACCACGCCCAGCCAATCCTTTCTGTCTTCAGTTGATAGTTTGTCAACCTGTTTTGTTTTGTTTCTGAGACAGGGTTTCTCTGTGTGTAGTCCTGGCTGTAGACCAGGCTGGCCTTGAACTCAGAGATCCACCTGCCTCTGCCTCTCAAGTGCTGGGATTAAAGCCATGCACCACCTACTGGCTAGAAGACATAGCCTACCTCAGAATACAGTTATAGTCTGAGGTACTAAGAGGAGGGATTCCAATTAATCTTGGGGTGGGCGTGAGGTGAGGTTTCATGATTTGGCCTATAACACGTGAAAAAAAATTTTTTGTTTGTTTTATTTGAGACAGGGTTTCTATGTGTAGTTTTGGCTGTCCTAGACTCACTTTGTAGACCAGGATGGTCTCAAACTCACAGGGATCCTCCTGCCTTTGCCTTCCGAGTGCTGGGATTAAAGGCGTGCACTACCATGCCTGGCCCACTTTTAAGTTTTTAATAAACTCAAGTAATATATAAATGCATTATTACTATAACTTCAAATGAAATGCTAAAGCCCCCTCTATCCCATTTGATCTAACTGCCAGTTCTGTTTCTAAGCCTTTGTGTGTATGAGCACTTTCATGAAGATGTAGCTGTAAGATTATAGATGGCCTGAACTCAGCAGTGACATTATTAGCTAAGGAAATATAAGATTCCAGGCGGCTTGGACTTAGCCATCATGACAATAGCCTTGCCAGCTGAGCAAGCAAGTTAAGAATTGTAGGCCACTAACAAGAGCAAACAAAGTAACAGCGAACTGAGAGGAACAAGTTAAAAATTCTCCACTACCCTCCATCTCCACCCTGCCCCTGGAATTTACTGCCCCTATCTCACGCTACTTAGAATTTACTACCTTAGACCCACTATTGTTAGCCTAGCACTCTTTAGCTAGCCACTGTCACTAAGTTCTGCTTCGGTAAAAGATATTTAAACCTTGAGTTTTTGCAAGATGGGGCCTTCCATCTCCTTGGAGCTGGGTGGATCCCGGCTCATCAGCTTAATAAAATTCCTTTGCTTTTGCATCGACTCTGGATTCTGTCTCTCAATTGGGCTTCCAGGAATAGACCCTGACAATCCGAGTCTAGCATAATGTAAAAGCAACTTTTATTTGCCATATGTAATTGTTATCTCAGAGGCTTACTGCTGAATAAGCTCACCCTTTCTGGCTCTTTCTGAACCCTAGCTGGCTGGTTCAACTCAGCTGTTCTGTCTCAGACACCTCTCCAAGCTGACTAATTCAAACTGGCTTCTCACTGAATTGCTCTGCTTGGCCTCAAGCTAACTCTAGCAATCTGTTCTAACCTTCTGGCTCCTTCTCATTCTCTAGCTTCTGTAAAACTGTCCTGGTAAAACTGCCTCTGCTCTCTGTGAACTGCACTGCACTGACTGCACCGGAAGGAAAGGAATGGAATTCAGCTCCACTCAGCTGCACTGAGTGACTCTCTCCCTGCACTGCTCTTTGTTTTTTTTGTTTGTTTATTTTGGGGTTGTGTTTTTGTTTTGAGACAGGGTTTCTCAGTATAGCCCTAGCTGTCCTGGAGCTCACTCTGTAGACAAAGCTAGCCTCTAACTCAAAAAGATCTGCCTGCCTCTGTCTCCCAAATGCTGGTATTAAAGGTGTGCGCCACCACCAGCCAGCTGCCACTGCCCTGCTTTTAAACAGACTTCCCTTCCTGTCTGTTCTGTGAGAGTTGGGCATATCCTGTCTCTGACTCATTCTGTCAGATCTTTCTCTGAATCATCACTTTGTCTGTCCCTCAGTTAGATGTCATTGTTTGGGATTAAAGGTGTGTACTAAAGGTGTGTGTGTATTCCAGCCAGAGGGATTGAAGGTTTGTGATGTGTCTGTATTCCAGATGGATCACACATGTCTAGAAGATCTATGGATGTGATCCCTTGCCAGAGCAGCTGTGTTGCTGGGTTAAAATTCCTCTACAATGTAGCTTTACCATGGGGTTTTCCCTGCTGTGTAAATATTGCGTATGGTGCATATCCCTGTGTAAATCCCCATTGTACGCATTCTTTTTTATGTATGTGCCTCTCTCACCCTGTCCTTGACCCAGAGACAAACTGTGACAAAGCACATTCAGAATAGTTGTTGAAATATTAGATGGTGGGGGCATGGAGCATATAAATCTGCTGTGTGCTATCGGGGAGTCACCTAGTATTTTGTGCCTCCTTTTCCTTACGTGTGAGATACAGGACAGTATTATGCTGGCTAGTTTTATGTCAACTTGACACAAATGAAAGTCACCTGAGAGGAGGAAACTCCAATTAAGAAAAATGTCTCCTAGCCTGGAGAGATGGCTCAGAGGTTAAGAGCACTGACTGTTCTTCCAGAGGTCCTGAGTTCATTTCCCAGCAACAAGCAGGTGTACATAATAATAAATACATAAATCTTTTTTAAAAAGAAAGAAAGAAAGAAAGAAAGAAAGACAAAGAAAATATCTCCCTAAGATCAGGTTGCAGGCAAGCCTGTAGGGCATTTTAAAAAATTATTGTTTGATGTGTGAGGACCCGTTCCATTTTGGGTGGTGCCATTCTTGGGCTGGTGGTCCTGGGTTCTATAAGAAAGCAGGCTGAGCAAGCCGGCAAGCAGCACCCGTCCACGGCCTCTGCATCAGCTCCTGTCTCCAGGTTCCCACCCAGCTTGAGTTCCTGTCCTGACTTCCTCCCATGAGGGACTAGGGATGTGGAAGTCGTTTTGGCCATTGCGTTTTACCACAGTAATTGTAACCCTGACTAAGACAGAAATGATTCTAGTTATCGCCTAGTGCCATCTAGTTAGCTGGTGTTTGGAGGTCACCTCTCATGTGATAGGCTGCTTCTTTGAGAATTGCCTTTTGCTGAGTTGCTGTCCCCAGTTGCCTGGTTGTCTCAGTTATAAGGGAAAAAAAAAACCTGTACCTCCTAAATAGTGCCACTCTCTATGGCCAAGCATTCAAACACAGGAGTCTATGGGGTCAAACTTATTCATACCCCCACAGGGGTGGAAAAGTCTATTTTTAGCTCTCAGTTCGAGGTTATAATACATCATAGCAGGGAAGTCACAGTAGCCAGACCTTGAGGGACTTGGTCCTATCACATCCATCATCAGATACAGAGGGATGAATGCACACATGCTTGTGTTCGGCTCCCTTTCTCTGCTCCCCTGCGCTTCTGCATCCTCAGCCTAGGGAATGGTCCCGCCCATAGTGGGCGAGTCTTTCCCACATCAATCAATGTAAATAAGATCATCTCCCTCAGAGGCTGGAGAGATGGCTCAGCGCATAAGAGCCCTTGTTGCTTTTCTAGAGGATCAGGGTTCAGTTCTAAGCACCTACACGGCAGTTTACAAGCAACTGTAACATGGCACCCTCTTGACCTCCATTGGCAGCCAGAAATGCATGCAGTGCACATACATATATGTAAGCAAAACACTCATATACATAAAATAATATTTTAAAATCTTTAAAATATGCATATATCCTCCCACAGACATACATACCCATAGTCCAACCTGTTCTAGACAACCTCTTATTAAAACTCTTCCCAGGTGTGGTGGCACACACCTTTAACCCCAGCACTTGGGAGGCAGAGACAGGCAGATCTCTGTGAGTTCAAAGCCAGCCTGGTCTCTGTAGAGTGAGTTCTAGGACAGCCAGGGCTACAGGGTTTTTGAGACAGGGTTTCTCTGTCTCAAAAACCCAAAGCGAAATAAAGAACCTTGGTTCCAAATAACGTCAAGCAGGCAATGAAGACTGACCACTGCGGCTTGGTTAACTTACAGATAAGTTGTGTTTGTGACCAGCCTTGGAGGCACCACTGACTGTGGTTTTTCTAATCACAGGAAAAGAGAGACCTGTGCCCTGGGAAGCAGGTCAATTTCTTGTCCTTATTCCACAGCCCCCATCCTTCCCCTGCATAGAAGTCTCTCACCTACCTGAGCTCCCCAGTTCCCCAATGCGTTATTTGGTGGGGCTAGGAGTGGACATGTGTAATAGCCCACCTCTATTTTCAAGGGCGCTAGCTCTTGCATAAGCCTTCTTTCCTCTCAGTAGACTCTTGTCTTTCTTGGCTTTTCAGTGGAGCAATACTTGAAAATCCACAGCATTGTCTGAGCATCCATCCCGAATGTTCACCAAACCCTAATGTTGTCACTCGGTTCTGATTTACTTTTCCCTTCAGTACTGGGAATCTAGCCAGGGCTTGTGGCTCTTGGGCAGGAGATCTACCACCGAGATACACACCCTTAAGCCCAGTTTCACTTCTTTGCTGCTTCTGAGGATCCCAAGGAATGTTTTCATTTTCCGTAAATCCACTGCCACCGAGAAGAAGCTCTTCTTGGTCTTGCGTCCCTGTTAGCTCTTATCTGTTACTACCTCTTATGACTGACTCCTCATAGGAGCAAAGGCGGGAGGGACTCTGTCCCTTTCCTCAAAAGGGCATCCAACTGGTTCCGACTGAGGGAGTTTTGCCAAAGCCTTTCTGGTAACATCACCATTACTCTTTAGAGTCCTCACCTGGGAAGACACAGTGGGTCCAGCGTCGCTTCAGGAATCAGAGACTCAGGGAAGTCACTCAGCCAGCGGATGGGAGAGTGTGAGAGCTCAAGATATGTTTTAGGTTTTAATTACTGTGTCTAAGAGGTCCATAAATCAAAAATGCCTCTAACCTGTAAGCTCTACTTGGCCAGGGATGGATCCTTTCTGAGATGCTGGGGGTTGAGGTTCATATTCCATAACAAGTCACATTTCCACTTCTCCAGACAAGTTTGATTGACTCAACTGCACCGGATGTACTTGATCACACAAAGATGGCTGGTATGTAGGCAGGAAGTAGGTCAGATATCTGCTTGCCCCTGACTGGGTCTGATGGGAAATATGTAGCCTTATTACCGGTTTGCCTTTATAAACTTCTGCAGAAGATGACTCAGTTACCTTTTTCTGGGAACCTGAAAAAAACGGTCCTGGCCAGAGTCCATCTTGTTGGCTAATATGTGGTAGAGGTTTTATTCCCCTTGGGTGGGGTTAACAAGAGCAGGACCTGGCTAAAGCACTGTGCTTAGTAGGGGAGCCCTGACTGAGTTTAGCCACTCCGCACAAAGTGTGAGCAACTGAACCGCACAGTGAGGTATTAACCCCATTTCACTTGCCTTTCAAAGCTTCTGGTTATAAATCAAGGAGAGCATCAGGTTGTTTCTAACAGATTTTAAACAATCCCTAACCTGCCCACTCTCCCTTTTCAACAAAGCTGGAGCCCCAGGAGCTTGGCAACAGTATCCAGGTAGAATTTAATCACCTTGTTTTTGTTGTTTGGTTTTCTTTGGACTTATTTTCATGGAAATGATGTTGATTACCATAAAAATTGAGGTGTTTTTTTTTTCAGTTGGAAAAGTTGGCATGGTTATATAAAAGTTAATAAAAACAGCTATGATGTTAAGTGAACAAATTTCTACAGAAAAATATTGAGCAGACGGTAATGTGAATAGCTCACTGAAATGGTAAAAAATGAGCTCAGGTTCCTTAAAGCCAAGGTACACCTGTATCTAATAAAGGCTCGGCGGCGCACCCCTTCAGTGATCCTGAGAAGACGCCTTGGCCTAGCCTGACTCCAGCTGGACCAAATGAAGCCAGATTAAAAAGTCCAGCCCTTCCTTTCAGCTGCCCCTTTCACGTGGAGTTTCCATGTCCCTCCTCATAACAATGACCCTCTGATCAAGTTTTCCCCTAAAACAAACCACAAAAAAAGCAGCCAGTTCCCCCACAAGGCATTAAATGACAGGCCACTTTGCAAGAGCCTGGTGCAAAGGGAGGTCATGAGGGCAGTTCCCTTTTCTAGACCCAATCCCAGTTGTTCAGGGCGGAACTCCTCCTCTCCCCCTCTCTACAGAAAATTCTTCCAAAAGCTCAGCCTTGACCTTCTCTTATTCAATTGTGCCATATTCCTGAGGCCAGTTTCCTTGGCTTGGCCTTCCACCACCTTCACGGTCTGAGTAATATGGTGAAGTAGGAAAGCATTGGCCAGGACCCTGGATGCGAGAGGAGGAGAGGGTTTGGGGGGTTCGGAGGGGTAGGGGGTGGGGGTGGGGGAGTGTGGTGGGGGTGGGGGTGGGGGTGGGAGGTGGAGGCTGGGGGGTGGAAGAGTGGGAGTGGGGGGGGGCTGGAGGGGTGGGGGGTGGGGGCTGGGGTGGGTGGAGTGGGGGGGGGAGCTGTGCTCTTTTTTTTAAAAAATAAATCCACAGGAGATATTTATTTATTTATTATTATGTATACAGTACTCTGCCTCCATGTTCACCTGTAGGTCAGAAGAGGGCACCAGATCTCATCATAGATGGTTGTGAGCCTCCATGTGGTTGCTGGGAATTGAACTCAGGACCTCTGGAAGAGCAGCCAGTGCTCTTACCCTCTGAGCCATCTCTCCAGCCCCAGGAAGTTGTTCTCTTATAGTAACTTTTCAGGTTCCTGTGTTACCTCGGTGAGGGGTCGGACCCCTTCTGGTCTAAAATCTCCCCTCAATAGAGTCAATGTAAAATTATAATTCTGCTGTAAAGTACATTTTAAAAAAAGTTTACTCTAAGCCAAATATGAATGTCCAAGGCCCTGGAACGCATCACTCCGCAACACAGTCTATCACAGCTTGAGAGTCCTGGTGGCAGGAGTGTCGGGTAGCTGGCTGTGTTGCAGCCACAGTGAGGAAACAGGTGAACCTTGTCGTTCAACTTGCTTTCCTTTTTCTTCTCTTTGGCCTAGGACCCCCCAGCTTCCCACATGCGGGCGAGTCCTTTCCTCCTAGGTTAGATGCATGTTTTCTAGGTGACTCCAAATCCATCAAGTCACCGTCAGGCAGGACAAAAGTGAATTCAGGCAGGCTGTGTCTCTCTAAAGTGTCACATCAGAAAGCACACGGTGTCAGCTTCTCATGTAATGATCTTCAAATCCACACACGATCTTACCTGAACCAACCGTCACTATGGTGGCTGTAAGACAGTGTTGTTTTTAATTTCCTCTCCCCCAACTCTCTCATTAGAATAATAACACCATCAACTTGTGAATTCCTTTCTTATTCAGTGTATAGTAATCTTTTGTGGTCTGTCTTAGTCAGTGTTCTATTGCTGTGGAGAGACACCGTGACCATGGCAACTCTTATAAAAGAAAGGACTTCATTGAGGCTGGCCTACAGTTTCAGAGGTTTGGTCCGTTGTCAGCATGGCAGGACACAGGTTGGTATGCAGGCAGACCTGGTGCTGGAGAGGTAGCTGAGGGTTCTACATATGGATCCACAGGCAGAAAAAAAGGGGGGCACTGGGTGTGGCTTGAGCATTTGAAACCCCAAAGCACACGCCTAGTGACACGCTTCCTCCAACATGGCCACACCTCCTAATCCCTGTAAGTATTGACACTCTCTAATGACAAGCATTCAAATATATGAGCCTATGGGGGCCATTCCCGTTCAAACCCCCACAAAGTCCATTATTCATTGTTGTCTTAGTTGTTGTTCTTTTGCTGTGAAGAGACACCACGATCAAAGCAACTTATTTTAAAAAAGCATTTAATTGGGGAGTTGCTTACAGTGTCAGACACTTAGGCCATTATCATCACGGTGGGAAAGGATGGTGTGGAGAAGTAGCTGAGGGGGAGAGAGAGAGAGAGAGAGACAGAGAGAGAGACAGAGAGAGAGAGACAGAGAGAGAGAGAGAGAGAGAGAGAGACAGAGAGAGAGAGAGAGAGAGAGAGAGAGAGGAGATGACATGCCCCACCCTACCCCTGCCCCTCCCCCATCCCTCCCCCACCCTTGCCCCTCCCCCACCCCTGGCATGGACTTTTGAAACTTTCTCCAGTGACACTCTTCCTCCAACAAGGCCACACCTCCTAATCCTTGCAATCCTTTCAAATAGTGCCACGCCCTGGTGATATGAGCCCACGGGGGAGAGGGGGTAGGGAGTATGTGTGTGTGTGTGTGTTGGGGGGGTGCATTCCTATTCAAACCACCACCACACTTTTTATGTCTAAATCATCTCAAGTTTTACTTGTGGGATCTGTGTTGAGCTTGTGCCTGTGTGCTTTCACTCATCTCCAACAGCCCTGACCACTTCCTGGCTTCCTTCCTTCCGCAAGCTATTCCAGACTGTTCTTTACTCTTTTAAAGGAGGAATGGGCGGAGGGGGCTCAGAGAGAAGACACTGTGCCTCTTCACAATATTGGGGGGCGGGAAAGGGGATGTTATTGAGGCACGTGGGACTGATCCCAAAGCCAGACGAGCTTTAGCTGACTGCACACGAGGCTTGCCTGTTAACCAGGGCATCTGGATAATAACTCTGGACTGAGTTGATTAGCAGCATGTCTCAGGATGCTGTGTTCATTGAGGAAGTTGTAATGTGGGGGGAAGATTGTAATGGCTTTTGGAAGCAGGAAGTGCTCTGCTTTCCTCACACACTGGGACAGATTCTTCCCTTGTGGCTCTGGGCAAGTTACGTTTCCTTGATGAGCCCTACATCTGTGAAATGGGGAAATCATACCCACCTCATAAATTCAGATGGAAGGAAGTGCTTAGGGTAGTGATTGTCACTTATTAGACACCTGATAAACAACGGCTACTTTTTTTGTTTTATTTTGTTTTGGTTTGGTTTGTGTTAGCCTTGACTGTCCTGGTACTCTCTCTGTAGACCAGGCTGGCCTCGAACTCACAGCGATCCGCCTGCCTCAGCCTCCCGAGTGCTGGGATTAAAGGCGTGCTCCACCATGGCCCAACAACACAGCTACCCATAGCTGTGGAACTTGGCTGGACAGAGGTCGAGTACACTCCCTTCGAGCTGCGAGCTGCGATCTGCGCTTGGAAAAGGGTCCCTCCCAGCGGGGCCACAAAAGATCATTTGGTGAAAAGGTGCCACCAATCTGGTTCTGTTCCAATAGGACACTTCAAAACAGCCTCTGAATTAACAAGAGGCCCCGTTCTTGAGACAGGTTCCCAGGAAATGTACTGTAAACAAAAGCGATACCCTGGGACGCCCCCCCCCCCCCGCCCCGCCCCGCCCCTTCCATTTTACAAACCCGGGGTCCCCAGGCTGGGTAAGTCTTTTGTCCTTTTCTTTCGTCCTCTCGGCCCTTTCCCCTTGTCTCCTCCCTTCTCTTTAATCTTTTGACTTAGTTCTGGCTTTCTTTTACACGGAATGTATGAAACTTAGGATACAGTAAAGCTCAGCTCTTTGTTTCTCGGCTGTCTCATTCTGCCTCGTGTGTTCTGCTACCTTTGCACTTCCTCAAAGCTGTGGCTTCCCCCACCCGACCCCCACCCCGCCTGGAGAGGCGCAGCGGAGACTCCTTCCTGCAGAGGAGCGTGAGAACCTGGCTTCTTTCTGTCGGGGACCGCAGGGATAAGTCAGCTCCATCACCAGGAGAGCAGCTGGCTTGCTTTGACACGCTGACCCACATCCCTGTTAGTCTCCGGTCTTCTCAGCTATCCGTGCAACATCTTGGATCCCGAGGCAAGCTTCCCTAGAGCTCGGAAGAGCGGAGACCCCCGCTTGTCGCAGGCCTGGCGAGGGCCTAGAGGGCCAAAGTGCGTGCAGCTCCGTCATGGAAGACTTGCCAAGTTTGAGGGGCGGGGCTGACGGTCTCCGGTCTAATTATCACAAGGGTATGTGTGTGCTGGTGTGCTTGGAGGCCCGGGCCTGGACTTCAGGTGGTCTCTCCGGCGCTGCACACGGGGTCCGCATCCACCCAGTGGGAACTTTAAAGATATTTGCATTTGAGTGTGTGTGTCGGGGGCGGGTGCCAAAGCCTTGACACTTCAGGGCTTTTGTTACATGATTAGCATGCGCGAAACCCTGGCCTCAAGTCCTAGAACCGCCAAATAAAATAAAGCTTGAGAAAATTCTGGGACTCAGAGACTTGGGCGGTGGAAAAGGCAGAAGATTTAGATTTGGAAGGTGTTGCCCAATTTCGGGGACTTGAGCAAATCCTTTCCGAAAGCCATCACCTTTTCTTCTTCTTCTTCTTCTTCTTCTTCTTCTTCTTCTTCTTCTTCTTCTTCTTCTTCTTCTTCTTCTTCTTCTTCTTCCTTCTTCTCCTTCTCCTTCTTCTTCTCCTCACGTGCAGCATGGCTTCATATCCCTTTTGGGAGCACAAGGTCCTTGCGCCCACAGATCACTAGAGAAACCAGGAAGGTTAAGGCATGTAGGATTGTCTTTCCCATGGGAAAGGTGTAAAAATTCTGTTCTTCCACCCAGAAACCCGGGATTTGGAACTGACTAACAGCCTAGCGACCTGCCTCATCTGTGGGGCCAGGCTATACCAAGTTCCTACAACCAGGTATAGAGGTGGCTAGTAATCTAAATGACCCTTACAGCCAGGTGCCCCCAAACAGGACCAGAAATACGTAATAGTCTAAATGACCCTTACACTATCTGTATAGCTAGAAGTTTCCCCAAGTTCCGACAACCATGACTAGAGATGGCTTATAGCCTAAATGACCTCTAGCTATCTGTATGAGCAAGACCAGGCCAGAGCCTGCCCTAGGCCCTTAAGGTAGTACAGGAAGCCTATCTTTGGAACTCATCTCTTGGAAGAAATGACACATATCCTGAGTTGAACTTTAATGTAGTCACACTTCCTTGTGCACTGGGAAGCTTTCCCCCTCCAAAGTGTACTGTGTTTTAAATATGGTGACAACGGGACTTGAGCAGTTAAGAGTTAAGATTGCTCCTCAACAGGTCCTGAGTTCAATTCCCAGCAACCACATGGTGGGTCACAACCATCTATACTGGGATCTGATGCCTTCTTCTGGCCTGCAGGTGTATGTGCAGATAGAACACTCAGATACATAAAATAAATAAATAAATAAATCTTTAAAAAAAAAAAAGATGCTGACAACGAACTGCCTGGCATCAGACTCCCCGAAGCCCCAGTTGACAAGTCAGTCTGAGCAGTTTTCACTCACATCTCTTTACAGTTTGCTTTCCTGCCTGCAGTGAGCACCTGCAGGGTCCCCTTCAGATCCCTCCTCTGCATCCCTGCTGTATGCTGGGGACTCCCGTTCCCATGACTACACTCCTCCTCAACACAGCGGTCCCCAGAAGCCGAATCAGGAGTCTGCTAGTCCAGCTCCCCTGACCTCCATGCCCGTTCTCCGAGGAGATGAACACATTCCTTCAGGAGCGGACTCTAGCATGGCTGTCTACTTCATTTGTTGTGGTAAGAACACAACGCAAGATCTAATCTTTCAGCTTATTACAGGACAGGACGTGAGTGTGCAGTACATTCGATACAATTCGTCACCGCAGCTCTCTAAGTCTTAACCAATATTGTCATCTTAAGGGAAGGGGAGGTGGCCAGCTGTGTCCTCACTGGGAGAACTTGCACAGGCCTAGATTTCAGAAAGCAGTGACAAGCTTAGTCTTGGAAGGACTAAACACTCAAGCCCAAGAGCTATTCGTTTGCTTTTTTCCACCTCCTTTAAATCTTTGTATTTACTCTCCCCCCCCCCCACCCCCCACGCAAGGCAGGGTTTCTTTTTTGTTTTGTTTTGTTTTGTTTTGTTTTGTTGTTTTTCGAGACAGGGTTTCTCTGTGTAGCCTTGGCTGCGCTGGACTTGCTTTGTAGACCAGGCTGGCCTCGAACTCACAATGATCTGCCTGCCTCTGTCTCCCGAGTGCTGGGATTAAAGGTGTGCACCACCACGCCTGGCTTTGTATTTACTCTTATTTTGTGTATGTAACTGGGGGTGAGAGGAAGGCATGTACTACAGAGCACAGGTAGAGCAGTCAGAAGACAATGTTTAGGGGTCAGTTTTCTCCTTCCCTCTTTGTGTGAGTTCCTGGGAATGAACTTTGGTCATGAGGTTTAAGAGGCAAATGCTTTACTGGCTGAGCCATCTCACTAACCCCATTTTTTTTTTCTGTTTCTGTTTTTGAGACAGACTCATCACGTAGTCCAGACTGGCCTTGAACTTACGATCCTCAGTCTTTCAAGTGCTGGGATTATAATTGTGCACAACCACCTTGACCTCTGTGGTGGCTTCAATAAGAAATGCCCCACAAGCCGGGCAGCGGTGGAGCATGTCTTTAATCCCAGCACTTGGGAGGCAGAGGGAGATGGATATCTTGTGAGTTCAAGGTCAGCCTGGTCTACAGAGTGAGTTCCAGGACAGTCAAAGATGGACAGAGAAACCCTATCTCAAAAAAAAAAAAAAGCCCCACAATCTCATGCATTTGAGCACTTGTTCCCTAGTTGGTGAATGTTTGGGGAGGTTTAGGGGTGCAGGCTTGCTGGAAGGGGTAAGTCACTAGGGATGGTCTTTTAAGTTTTAAAAGCCTCTACCACGTCCCATTTGTTCTCTCTGCTCTGTGCTTGCTGTTTCAGAGTGGGCTCTTGGCTTCCTGCTTCAGAAGCTATGCCACTTGCTGCCATGCCTCTCATCCCCCTGGGACTGCAAGCTTAAAAACGAACCCATTATAAATTGCTTCCATTATGGTGTTTTGGCCACAGTAATAGAAAAGTGACTGACAGAGTCTCCTGTGTCACGCGCATGCTTTGTGATCCCAGGACACTAAGAAGCCAGATGACATCTCAAACATGGTTGCATCCTTAGGTCGCAGCAGCGTTGCTCTCCTTTGTGGTGGACTTAAGAAGGCTGTAAATCTCTTAGCTCTTCTTGTTGAGAGATTAGCTTTGTTTCCTCTTGCCTTGACTGCAAGTTGACCTGAGACTTGTAACCAACGCTCTGTGGTAGAGAAGACGTGTGGTTGGTTCTGAGGTGACAAAGCACGCAACTTCCTCTTCCTCTCAGAGCCCTGAAGACCCCCATACCCCACACCCTCCACACAAAAGAACTCTAAGGTCCTGCTGAGGCCACAGGCCACAAAAAGAGCACCAAGGAGCCAGAGGCACAAATGCAGAAGTCATCTTGAATGTCCAGGTCAGTTGAACCCAGCCCAGTGACCCTAGCCAACCCACCAGCCCGGAGACAAGGAGAAGTGACAGGTTAAGCCGGAAACTTTGGGGATGCTTGTTACACAATAACAGGTTTAACAAAAGCAGCTCCCGACCCTGGAGACTGGCAGAAGCCAGCGTCTTAGGGTAGCAGACTCCCTTTCCAGGTGGGTTATTATGGGTTACTGGGGGGGGGGGGTGTTCTACTCCTTGGTTCCAGAACCAATTGCATTGCCAAAGATTCAGTTTGGTTACATCGGAACAACAGAAAACCCCAGACCATAGAGCTTTAAGCAAGTCAGAGGTTTCTTTGTCTCAAAAGAGTCTGGGTGACCACTCCAGGCTGGAACACTGGCGCAGCATGCCGAGCACACTGGTTTTCTTTTCACTCTGCTCTCTGTGACATCAGTCTTGTGGATCAAAATGACACTTCAGTCCTCAGGGTAGAGGAAGAAACCAAAAGACCTCCTGAGGGACGTTGTTTAAAGCCACCCTAGTCACTTTGCTGCATTTGGTTGGCTCGTTGGTCCCTCCTCACCTTGCCTACTTGAAAAAAGGCTGCAAAAGTGCATGCCAGGCACACAGCCCTAAGTCCTGCCACTTGGGGTTGCAAGGCTGCAGGGCAATTCTTGGCGACATCAGCCTCACTGCTGTGTCTTGGGGGTGGGGGGAAATCAGAGAGTTTTGCATATGGCGTGTTGACCCAGGGAAGGGATCAAGCAGTTGTGCCCCAGTGTCAAAAGGGTAGAGACTAGAGGAAGCCACGGCATGAAAGAAGCCAGGCGCGAACCATGAGGATCACATAAAAAGCCTCCAGATGTGGTCAGCACTCTAGATGGGAGACAGGGTGGGAGGGGGTGTGCGGGAGGATGGTGGGGGTGGGGGGGAGGAGGGATGACTTGCTTAAACATGAAAACAGAACAAAAGAGAAAAAAAGCAGATGAAAAACCTCTGACCTCCATATGTGTGCAAAGGCACCTGCATGCTCACACTCACCCACATATAAGAGAGAGAGAGAGAGAGAGAGAGAGAGAGAGAGAGAGACAGACAGACAGACAGACAGACAGACAGACAGAGAGAGACAGAGAGAGAGAGAATGAGAATAGGAAGGAAAAACAGCCATTTGACCTGGGACTGGAAACGCTTCGCTACTTGGGCTACACGCAACAGAGCATGCGCGAGAAGAGCCTGTGGCTCACCAACTTGAGAGACAGGCGAAGAGTGAATAATCTGTGCAAGGGTCATGCGTTTTGAGACCTAATGCATCTTCCCATTCTTGAATGTGCTTTGTCTTTCTTACTCAACTGTCTATTTTTGTTATTGTTGATTGAGACAGGGTCTTACTATGATGCTGTGGCTGCCTGCAACTCCATATGTGCAGGCTGACCTTTGAACTCACAGAGATCCACCTGCCTCTGCCTCCTGAACAAGGGGATTAAAGCCAAGTGCCGTTACACCCTGACCAACTGTCTCTGATTGCACAAACTTACCACATGTCCTTGGAGCAGTCCTTTGTCCTGGAACATATGGCCCTGGAAACTCCAGCGGGTGCCCTCAGAACCCACATCTGGACCTGTAACACTGGGATCAAAGGAAATAGGGCTGCTCCAGGCAAAAATTCCCAAGCATCTCCAAGAAGGTTCTGCTATAGTGTCCTCTGGCTAGCTGTAGCATTCTTTCTGTTTATTTACTGTGCGTATGTGCACTCTGTGTGTGTGTGTGTGTTTTGTTTTTTGTTTTTGTTTTTGTGCCACGGTGTCGAGGAAGAACTTCCAGGACCCAGTTCTTTCCTTCCACCTTTGGTGGCAAACACCTTCACTTTCTAGGCACAGTTCACCCTCAAGACACACATCCTTGTAAGAGTTCGTTTGCTTGGCCTGTGGTGAAACCAGGGCCTCGTTGGGGGCATGGGAAGTGGAATCAGGGACAATCTTCCTAGGGCTTGATGGGGTCGGGGAGGGTCAGTTCCTTCCAAGGAGGAGAGGTTGGGAGCCATGCCACCAAACAGTGGCGTCGAGGCGGGAGAGATTGAATGAGGCGCCAGCGTTGGCTGCATATAGAAATTCACTTGCCAAAGACTTCCAAGCCAGGCAGTTATGTCTCTAAACGTGGTTCTCACAAAGGAATCATTTGGCCATCTGGAAAATGCAGAGCCGAGGGGCCACACAGCAGCAGGTTGAGGCGGGAAAGCAGGCTTCTCCTCACTGTCTGGCTTGCAGAAGCAAGAAAGTTCTACTACTTATCAGATCACTGGCTGGGAATAATAAAAAAATAAAATAAAATAAATAATAATAACAACAAACAACAACAATTAGATAAAAAGCAAATAGAACCACAAATATTATCCAACTCAGCTACTAAACCAGCCACTACTAAGAGTAATCACAGCTTCCTCGTCCTTGGAGAAAACTGGACCGGGCTGTCCAGTGCCTCCCACCCGAGACGGTGAGCAGTATCGGGATATAAGAAAGAAGAAGAAAGGCCCACTCTGGGGCTGGCAGTCAGCAGCACCTACCTCAAAAGTTATTTGCAGGAAAAGAGAGTTTCTTGGTTTAACAATTGTTTTATATGAGGGGAGCCCTCAGCTTCAGTTCTCAGGCCTGCACCCTGCTCTCCCTCTCTTTCAGGAGACACAGATCCCAGTCCCTGTCAAGGGCTCGGGTGGGGCTCATTGCAAGAGCGTGTGTTTAGCAACACATGCAAGGTCCTGGGCTCCATCTCCAGACAAAGAAATAGAAAAGAGCCTTTTAAAAGATAAAAAACAAAACAAAACAAAGTATTTGGTCAGAGGCATTAAAGATGAGGAATGGAAGACCTTGAGATAACAAAGGTGATATTTCTTTCTTTTTTTAAAAATTTATTTTTATCTTATATACATCAGCGTTTTGCCTGCATGTATGTCTGTGTGAGTGTGTTAGATCCCCCTGGAACAGGACTTACAGTTGTGAGCTGCCATGTGAGAGCTAGGAATTGAACCTGGGTCCTCTGGAAGAGCAGACAGTGCTCTTAACTGCTGAGCCATCTCCCCAGCCCCGACAGTTCAGAGGGAGAAAATCCTTCCCACATAAGCATAAATAAGCTCTTAATTGAGCGTTTACCTTGGACAACTCACCCTTTCTTTCCCTCGTTTTCAGAGCCCGTCAGGCAGGCACGGTAATGGTGTGCGCCTCACTGAGAAGGCTCATGACTGAGTGTGGTAGTGCACGGTGTCTAGATCGTAGTAAACAGACATCTAGGTCATTACCTACCCAATTAGCATCAGTATTACTCTCAGGGCTTTTGCAGTTCTGTAGGATAATGTGTCAGAGAGACCGGCTAAGACAGGAAAGACAAGACCTTAACTTCTTTGGGCTTGAGCCAGTTCTTGCAAGTGGGATGGCTATCTGGAAGGTGGCTTTGTGTCTCAGGCCCCACTTAATGGCGGTGACTCATAAGCATCCCTCTGGGCTATCTCTCCTGAAAGAGAGGGAGAGTAGGGGTCACACCTGAGAACTGAAGGCTCCTCTCAAATGCTTTTCCACTCGTATAAAATATCTGTTAAACTGAGAAACTCTCTCTCCCTGCAAATAACTTTTGAGGTAGGTGGCGTTGGTTGCCAGTCCCAGAGTGGGGCCTTTCTTCCTCCTTCTTACATCCCGATACAGCTCACGGTCTGGGCTGGGAGGCTCCAGACAGAAGGGTCCAGTTTTCTCCAAGGACGAGGAAGCCTGATTACTCTCAGAAGTGGTTGGTTTCAGAACAGGCATGTGAGCCATGAGGAGATTGTGCTTCAAGGCCTCTGGGGAAAAGTTTCTTGTTCTTTTTTATTTTTTATTTGTATTTTATGTGCATTGATGTGGGGGTGTCAGATCCCTTAGAACTAGACAGACAGTTGTGAGCTGCCACGTAGAGCTGGGAATTGAGCTGGGGTCCTTTGGAAGAGCGGACAGTGCTCTTAACCACTGAGCCGTCTCTCCAGCCCCATGTTTCTTGTTCTCCCCCCACCCCCACCAAGACAGGGTTTCTCTGTGTAGCCTTGGTTGTCCTGGACTCGCTTTGTAGATCAGGCTGGCCTCAAACCCACAGCGATCCACCTGCCTCTGCCTCTGCCTCTGCCTACCCAGTGCTGTTCTTGTTCTTAAAAGTGTAGCAGGCGTCGCTGCGACTACCTTCACTCCCAGCACTCAGAGGCAGAGGCCAGCTCATCTCTGTGAAGTCCAGGTCAGCCTCGTGTCCACAGAGCAGAATTCCTGTCAACCTGGGCTACGTGGTGAGATTCTATCTAAATAAACAGACAAACAAAGTCAAGCCATGTATTTGTTCATGACTGCTGCCTTCCTTTTTAAAGATAGGCTCTCCGATTTTGAACTCGCCACAAGGCCCACATTAGCCTTGACCTGAGGGTCCTCCTTAATGTTGGGGTTACAGGCGTGGACCAGGCACACCCAACCTTAAACGGTACGGTCCCTACAGAGGGCGGGTATGTTCACTTGTTGCTACAGAACAACTTTCCACAAATTTGACTTAAAACAGCACAGATGAACCGAAGTTCGGGAGGACCGGACTCTCGCTGGTCTGTGTTCCCCTGATGGGTCTGGAGGAGAATGTTTTCCTCAAGTCTTGTAGCTTGTAGAGTTTTGTCCCTAACATTTCTCGGCACGTGGCGCCCCCCTCAGTGTGTCTTCAAGGCCTGCCAATCCTGAATCTTGAGGGTCTCTGCTCTGACCTCGCAATGCTCTCTCTCCTCCATAAAAGCTCCTTCTGGCCTGTTTCAGAGGACATGTGTAATCCACCGGGGCGGGGTAAAGTGTACCACAGGGGCCGTCTATGCTGACATGCATGCTGAACTCCTACCCGCAACATTCCCTTTGGCTGCATAAGGGAACATAGATTCTAAGAACCAGGATTTAGGAATCCATGGTGACTGCTAATCAAGATAATAAGAACAGATTTGGACACTAATCAGCAAATTACCTGTTTCCTCTTCTCTCCTTCCCTCCCTTCCCTTCTCCTCCTCCTCCCCCTTTTTTCTCCCCTCCCTTCTCCTCTCTTTTCTTCTCCTACTCTCCCCTTTCTTCTCCCCCCTCCCCTCCCCTCCCTGTCTCTCCCCTCCCTTCCTTTCCCTTCCCCTCCTCTTTCTTCTTCCCCCCTCCCCTCTCCTCCCCTCCCCTCCCCTCTCCTCCCCTCCCCTCCTCTCTCCTCCCTTCTCTTCTCCTTATCTTTCTTTGGCACTAGAGACCCGAGCGGCCGGGGGGGGGGGGGGACACATTAAGCGAGTACTCTACCACTGTGCTGACATCCCTACCTTCCCCTCCCACACCCCACCCCACCCCACCCCACCCCCTTTTCCTTAATTTTGAAACCAAGCCTCTCTAAGTCCCCAGGCTGGCCTCAAACTTGTAATCCCCCAGATTTGTCAGCCTTCTGCTTAGCTGGGATTCTGGGCCTGTCCTCACCGCATCTGGCTCTTTATTTCCTCTTACTGGTAGGCTTACTGAGGTGTGACTTACGTACAGTAAAATGTGCTCTTTTAAATATACAGTGTACTCAGCAGGGGCAGCTCGGTGGTAAAGAGGGCTTCTGTCCTTGCAGAGGACTCAGGTTTGGTTCCCAGCACCTACACCAAGCAGATCACACTCACCTGCAACTCCAGTTCCAAGGGATGTGACACATTCTTCTGGCCATTTCAGGCACTTGAACGTCCATTGTACACACACACACACACACACACACACACACACACACACACACGTGCACACATACATATAGACAAAAATAATAAATAAAATTTAAAGGTGCAATTATATGAGTTTATCAAATACGTGATTGTGAAACTACACCATGGTCAAAACAGAACAGTTTCATCACAGCGTAGTCAAGTGGGCCTGACCTCCAGGTTCTCCCAGCATCCCTCAATCAGGGCGTGGCCAGCATACCTCACCCTTCACTATGTAATCCAGACATTTTGGTCCCCTTCGCTCTCTCTTCTTTCTCTATTTCTTGTCTCTCTCTCTGTCTTTCTGTTTCTCTGTCTGTTTCTCTCTCTCTCTCTCTCTCTCTCTCTCTCTCTCTCTCTCTCTGTGTGTGTGTGTGTGTGTGTGTGTGTGTGTGTGTGTGTGTGTGTGTCCCTGCATGGGGGCTTCTCTGGCCCCGTTCTTTGGGACCAGTGAAACTGCCAGGAGCTGCTCCCAATAAACCTGCATTTACATACTTTTTTTTTCTTCAAGACAGGGTTTCTCTGTGTAGCCTTGGCTGTCCTGGACTCACTTTGTAGACCAGGCTGGCCTCGAACTCACAGTGATCCTCCCGCCTCTGCCTCCCGAGTGCTGGGATTAAAGGCTTGCGCCACCACCGCCTGGCCCCCCATCAGTCTCTGTAAAGCCAGCTTCAAGAGAGTGGATCAGCACAAGATGGTGCAGAGGGTTAAACCCAGGCCCGAGCTAAGTACTCCACACTAAGATGTACCCCCAGCCCTTAGCCGTTTTCAGGTAAGCTCATCCAGAAGTTTGAGAGAGAAGCCTCCTGAAATTGTGTGTCTGGGTTTAAGTCGTTGTGGTTAGTGTGTAGTAGTCATTTGAGTCAAGAGAAAACCAGCACCAAGTGTCTGAAATAAATACAAAAGGCGACGTCATCCAATGTGCTCAATTATTACACTGCAATCTGAACCAATTCTAACGCCAGCCCCACCCAACTCAAGACTCTAGGAAACAGTCACTGAATAAACACAGCCAATCAAGCTCTTCTCTTTCCCCCATGCCCCGCCCACTGCAGGGACTCCAACCAATAAAAGCATTCCACTGAGAACTGGGGTTGCTAGGAGAATATGGTTTTTGAACAGTGGCCAATTCATAATAGCCAATATTCCACAGTCGTCCCATCCCCATGGGCCTGTGCGTTCAACAGAACGGCTGTCATCTTATGAAGGGAAGGGCTGGGTCTCAGAGAGGAACCATAGTGTGCCCCTGTGCGCCCGTGATAAAAGAGAGAAGCGTTGTCACTGCACGTCTTTGACTCTTCTTTAACCCAGCCTGCTTCCTCCCTTCCCTCTCTCCCTCTCCTACCCTCTTTCTTCCCCCTCTCCTCTTCCCTCTTCCTTTTCTTGTTGTCTCTCCTCACCTTTCTTTTCTGCTCCTTTACTGTTCCTTCTTTTTTCTCTCCTTCTCTTCCCTCCTACCCCATTCCTGATGTGAGCAGGCTGCAGGCTCAGAACTGGAGAGTCAAGATACAATAGACACAATTAGTTATTTAAAAAACAAAACCCCAGCCGAGCAGTGGTGGTGCACGCCTGTGATCCCAGCGCTCGGGGAGGCAGAGGCAGGTGGATCTCTGTGAGTTCGAGGCCAGCCTGGTCTACAAAGTGAGTCCAGGACAGCCAAGGCTACACAGAGAAACCCTGACTCAAACACAAACAAACAAAGCAAAGAAACAAAAACCCAACCTTTTTTTTTTTTTTTAATTTACCAATAAAGACTCAGGAGCCAGATGCAGAGGTGAAAGACTACTAGCTCAGAGAGGCAGAGAAGATCCAGCTGGCATTCTTACTCAGCTCATGTCCCAGAAGGAAAAAGCCCTTTCTCCTTCTCCGTACTGTCTTAAATACCCTTCAACTCAATGTCTCTCCTTTCTATTTCCTGTGAATCTCTCTATCCATCCTCCAGACTTTCTCTCACTCTCTAAGGTTTTTTTCCCCCATGTTTACTTTGTGTCAACTGGTTGTGCTCCACCTCTTGACCTAGGGCTAACTTTATTTAATCCTGTATAGAGGAAGCTCTTAGATTAAAGGTGTGTGTGCTAGGGCTGAGCCACACCACAACTAGAAACAGGTTTTTCCAGCACACAATCTCGGGGCTCACAATGGGATCGAATATCCTGCAACAACTACTCCTGTGAGAAAACACATCGGGGGAAGCAGTGTGTGTAGAGCTAAGTGGACTCTGTGAGGAGACCTCACGGAGGAGAGAGATATTTAACTGGACCTTGAAGAGTTAGCAGCAGCAGCAGCAGCAGGCAGAGGCGACGAGGTGGGAGGCCATCCTGGGTGGAAGGAACAGAGAGGGAAATACTGTAGAAAACTGGTGGTGGCGAGCAGATGGGGCAAGTCCTGGTGAGAGAGAGGAGGCTGGGGCCAGACCAGGGAGGGCCTCGGAAGCTGGGCTAAGAGCCTTGGTGACACCAAGAAACTTGACCCAGGGAAGTGACAGGATTGTATAGTTGTTAAGAAGGCTCTTTTGGAGGCTATTATGGGATAGATGGTACAGGCGAGGTGAGTCTTGGGATGTCAAGACAGTTAGGAAGATGTTGCAACGGTCTAGATCAAAGTTAATAAAGTGTGGTCTGAGGCAAGAAGATTGTGAGGAGGGATTTGGTTTACTGAAAGGACTATAAGGCAGAATTGATAGGACTGTGTGGAAATCCACGCAGATGTGCAAGGGATTGATAAAGGAGCGGGAAGAATTTCTCAAATGCAGTTGCAACAGGGCTCCAGACCTTATTAGGCTCCCAGACCTTAGCACGACTGACTCCGCGATGGAAGTACCATTCATGCTGCAAAGCTCAGCATGTAGACAGCACCACCTGCTAACGTTAAAACAAAGGCCTGAGCTATCAAAGTCCACAGTTCTCTGAAAGTCTCTAATGTATTAGCCTTGCTTTTTGGCTTCTGTGGCTCTGCTTCTGGCTTACTGTTCTTGTTGACTGAAGTGTGTCAACCCAGAACATGGCTTTTGTGTTTAAAAGCTCACCCTGTACGGGGTGTGGTGGCACACGCCTTTAATCCCTGCACTCGGAGGCAGAGGCAGGTGGATCGCTGTGAGTTCAAGGCCAGCCTGGTCTACAAAGTGAGTCCAGGACAGCCAAGGCTAACATGAAGAGACCCTGTCTTGAAAAAACAAAACAAAACAACAAAAAATAAAATAAAGGCTAACATGAAGAGACCCTGTCTTGAAAAAACAAAACAAAAAATAAAATAAAATAAAATAAAGTCTCATCCTGGGAAAGGTTCAGGGCTGCCCTGGGATCCTGAACACCCAGTGTAATCACTGGCCAGCTAATAAAGACTTTCTATTGGCTTAAACCCATGTGTGAGCAGTCTTCTCTGCTCCACAACACCATGTCCTTGCATTCGTAGGTTGGAAGACCATGTTCATAGTTACATGTCTCTTTCTGAAGCTAGCTTATCAAGAATGGGTCCTGACTTACATAAACATTTTTTCTGTCCCTGCATCTGATCTCTGGAGTTAGTTTCAAAGCCGTGTGTAGTGGCCCTAGGAGTACCCGGGGTCTTCCACCCAGGTGCTGAGTGTCGCCCTTCTCTGGAATCTCAGAACTGGAACAAAGTACATGGCTGCCAGGGCCTTGGAAGGAGCTGGAACTTGGGCTGCTGTTGGCCACCGATCAAGTGCTTGTTTTCTGAGGGGGAGAAACCTAGGCTCCTTGAGTGAGACTAATAATAAAGTTGAATCCCAGAGAGAAACAGAGGGCAAAGTCCAGACTCTGCCTCATCCTGAGACTGGGATGCTGCTGCCTCCAGGTCCCTCGCCGCTTTGGCATTGGCTGCCATCACTCAACCCAAGGGAACACTAAAAGCTTTAGCTACAGATAACATATCAAAACCCCCACACCAGGGACTGTGCCTGCCAGAAGTGCTTTAGTACTCATGAAATTTTCTCTCTAAATAGCTCCCTTGTTTACTGTTGTGTTTGTGCTTTAAAAGAGATTTTTAAATTGAGGTACAGCATACATAAAGATCATGTGCGTTTATTTTTTTATTTTTGATAATGTACATTTTTTAAAGACCCTCTGCGATTGTTTTAAAATTATTATCCACACTTAAATAGAGCAGGAATGGATCGAGTCCCATGGAACATTTACTGATGTGAATGCCAGGGCTGGTTGGCAGTACGTGGCCAATGGAGATGAGTAAGATTTTGTCCCTCATCTGGAGTGTATAACTTACTGGGGATGTGGGTGAGGGGGCGGGGGGAGAGGCACACAAACGATTTAATCACCATTTGAAAAATCCTAAAGCAGAAGCATTTCTCTTCAACAAACGTTTCTTTACTGCCCACTCTATGCCAGGCACTGTGAAAGGCACCAGGAGGCCAGCCTGGTGGAACTGAGGTGGGACTGGGAGTGTAGTGAGAGAGGTGGGGCCTCACTAGTACCAGTTAATGAATTTCACCCTGAGGGATTGGGGATGGAAAAGACAGCATCCGAGCTTAAGCTCAGTGGATAGAGAAGGTAGAAAGAGAGACTATACATTCAGAAACCAGCAGGTGCTGAGGAATGGAAGATTGACTCTTAAGGGTACGTGCGCAGAGATAAGAGACCCACTGCTGCTGAGCCAGCAGAGGTGGGGGTGCACACCTTTGGGATCCAGTGGTGAATCCCTCAGGGAGGAAGGGGAGCCTTTCCTTCCCCAGAATAAATGATGAGCTTTTGACGGTAGCGGTGGAGAAATGGAGTGAGAAAACATTTATTTCATCAATCAGGGCCATTATACACCTTGGGCAGTATAGGGGGTTTTGGGGGGTGAATGTGCTTGATTCGCTGAGGCTAGGAGTGGCAGGGGTACTTCATTTACACAGCCCCATCATAAGAAGGGGGACACAGTACTTAATTATCCCATGGGCAGCCGTGGGGCGGGGGTGGGGAGGAGAAGAACTCCAGGTACAATTAGATCCAGGACTCTCCATATGCATACTGGACAGGTTTCCTACAGAGAAAGGGTCTGGCCTGTAATCTCCCTGAGGGTTAGGTGACACTCCTTGGAGGATCTGGGGTTTCCCTAGATCAGTAGGAGAGGAGGGAACTCAGCTGAGGAAGACAGTCTGTCATTTTAGCACTGAGCTCAGGGGCTTTCCAGTAATGACAGACTTTGACCTCAACAGCAGCGTCCAACTGTAGACTATGTGTCAGGGGGGCAACAGTGGCAGGACATGCAACTGGAAGGCTCCTAAAACAGATTTAAAGGTCTGATATATATACTTTTTTGAGACAGGGTTTCCCTATGTAGTCCTGACTGTCCTGGAACTCACTCTGTAGACCAGGCTTGCCTCGAACTTGAGATCTGCCTGCCTGTCTTCCAAAGGCTGAGATTAAAGGCATGCACTACTTAGATTAATGTCTTAAGTGCCACAGGGAACAGAGAAACGTCCTGCTTGTCATATTTCCTTGTACTTTCCCCATCTCCCAGTTTGTCCTCCATAGTGGGAAACTAATTGGTTAGTCTCACCAATGAGCTGTAATAGGCATCTCCCGTATCATTTCTGAGCTAGAGCATAAAAAAAGCAAGTGTAAATTGTCTCTTAGCTTTCTTGCTCTGCTCTATAAAGGCCAGAAAGGGTCCTAGGTGGCACTGTTAGGTCTCAGACTCAGGACAAATAGATAAGTAAGGTGCCTGTTTAACATATCACACTGGACACCAGGCTCTCCCAGCACCCCTCAGTCCCTACCTGCTACAGGGAATGGCTGGCTTACCCTGCCCCCTACCCTAAAAATTCTCCAGCTCAGGAGCTGGGTTGCCCATCCCCCAGCTGCCCTTCCCTGTATACTCCAGACAGTTTGGTTACCCTGCCTTCTTTGGTCCACCCTTTGCCGCCCTGGCCTTTTGGTCTGGTTCTCCCCTTTCCCCTCTCCTCACATAGCTCAGGGTCATGTTCACTCTGGATTCTCCCAGATGTCCCCACCCCTGGCTATACAGTAAACCTTCTTTACCATCTATACCAGAGAGTGGTCATGTCCTTCCTTTTTCTTTCTGGGTTTCATTTCTTGGGTGCTGAAACCACAGGTTTGGCATATATGAGTTCCCTTCCAAGGGCCTCAGCATCTCGGAATGAAGCTGATCCGACTGATCATTTGTGTCTGCTGGCTTCTGTCATCCATCAGATCTGACCCAAATTCTAGAGTCCGCCTTCTCGGCTACTTCTTCCCTCCATGCGCTAACCATTCCTGCTCCTTGTCTGTGCCCCACGTGTCTCTCCAGCCCCTCGAGCCTTCTACACTCCCTCAAGACACCTGCCTGGGCGCTCTTCTCCCATCTCTGGGCTCTGGCCCGCCACACCCACCCTGGGATCTACTAAAGATGCTTACCATCTCTCCTTTGCCTGCTCTCTCAGCTCTCTCTACTGGATAAGTGTCACCTCCAGCTGCCTGCTTTGTTACTACAAAGGGCACACTTCTGTGCCAGGAAGCTCCTCTCACCCTATTTGGGCACTGGTCACATGGGAAGGGATGCTTTTCTCTCTGTGATTGGGAACATTTTCTTTTTTGACGAGTTTCCCATTCCATGTGGTGTAGAGGAATTTTAATTCGGGACATAGCTGCTCTGGCAAGACATCTCATCCGAAGACCTGCTAGGTCTGTGTGCCCCTGCTGGAATACAGATATGCCTTTAATCCAGGAGACAGAGGCAAGAAGATCTGAGTTCAAGGCCAGCGTGGTATAGAGCAAAGAAAAACTTAGGTCCAGGCCTTTACTCCCAAACAATAAAGGTAAAGATAGTTTGCAGAAGGAAGCACTCATGTTTGAAAGTGATAGTTAATTGAGTGGCAGAAAAAAAAAAAGATGAATCAGAGATTTGACAGAAAAGATTATACCCAACTCTCTCTGTCTCTGTCTGTCTGTCTGTCTGTCTGTCTGTCTGTCTGTCTGTCTCTCTCTCTCTCTCTCTCTCTCTCTCTCTCTCTCTCTTTCTCCCTCCCTCCCTCTCCCTCTCCCTCCTTTCCTCCCTCTTGGACTTTATAGAAATTCCCTCTTAGCAGAGTTTCAGTTTTCAACCCTCTCTCACTCCTCCTCCTCAGATTACAAAGAGCTTGGCCTCAGTACAAATCAATGGTCAGAAACTGACACACCCAATTTCCAGATTCTCTCATATGGTTAAAAGCTTCTGCCATCGCACAAACAATTGATCCCTAGATCTCTTATATCTAAACTTGCTCTGCTCTACACTTTCTCTACTTCCTACTCTTAGAAATCTCATCTCTACATGCTCTCCATGCTCTGCTCTCAAAAATCCCTAGAGACTGTGCTGTAAACTCTATCTCAGGATCTGTGAATTCACTGGGTGTAGTTAAAAATTCTATAAACTCTGAAACAAGAATTTTGCTTTAGACTTATAATAGGGCTTATACTTAAAATCTATACATGGGTAATCTTAATTTGTTACAACATTGTTTATATGTGATCTGACTCTTTTTAAGAATATACTGTACATGTAGCTTAGACCCAGCTCTTGTTTAAAATAGATCTACAAAACACAGGTATTTTAAATAATAACCACATGGCTGGCAGCCATCTTTATTAAGGTTAAAGGGTATATTCCATGTGCTTTACCCAACATCTTATGATGACCACAGAGAATAAACTAATTAAGGCAAAACCTACATAACTTTCCAGCTCTCTGTTTCTCCTTTTAGACACAACAACAGGTCTCCAAAATAGTTTGGATTGGTATGGATTTTTGGATGATGATAAAATTTTATGTTTGTAAAGGTCTGCTTCGGTTGACAAAAGATGACTTCGAGATTTACACCTACCTACTTATGTTTTTGGCAACTGTTCAGCACCAGGCCTTTAAAAAGTTTTAGATAAGTAACAACATATGTTTGATAAGTAAAAGTTATAAATTCCTAAGGTCTACTGAGGTTCATAGTAATATATGTCTAGCCTCTTTATCTTTGCTCACTTTGTTAAGTTTTAGCTATGTTGATAAACTAAGTCATGTAAAACAAAAAGCAACAACAACAACAAAAACAAAAACAGCCCAATGATATTCTGTAATGGTGCACTATAAAAGGATAAAGAAAATTCCCAACCTCCCCAAGGGCTGTGCTTATGGTTTGAAGTGTACTGCACTGATGGTTAAAGTTTTGTTTTGTTTTCTATGTTTGGTTGGTTTTTCAAGACAGAGTTTCTCTATGTAACAGCCCTGGCTGCCCTAGATTCGCTTTGTAGACCAGGCTGGCCTCGAACTCACAGTGATCCACCTGCCTCTGCCTCCATTTTGCTGCTAAAGGTAATTCAATTAAATTTTCAACTCAAAATCTTAAAGCTCAAACTCAACAAGGATAAAACTGTAAAGTTCTGATCTTTTAGGAGCTACCAACGTAAACTGTTAAAGATACTTAAGACATACAAGTTAATGTGTTTTCAAGGTCAAGCCTAAAGTCAGGCACGTTTAACAGACAGTGTTGTAACCTGATTAAACGGTCTAGCCCCTCCGTGGAGACGTGGAGACCTACTCCAGTTCCCAGCCTCCTCCGCTCACACCAGCTATCGCTCTTAGCACATTAGAAACCGTCTTCTAGATTATAAGGTGAAGTTAAGTTTACGTTCTCAGGCTCCGCCTTCCAGTGATTATGTCTCTATGGTTTCGTTCCTCAAACTTTGTGTGTTTTGTTACCTGGATATTCTGTAAAGTTCCCCAACTATAGAACCGATCAAGTTAAAGGTCAGTTAGAAATGCTTTGTCTAGTTGGTCAAAATGATGTAATGTTGCTTCCTACACCTGGATGCCTGCTTGTTCCCGGTTATAGTTTTGTTACCTGGTTGTTACTTGGTTCCAGTTTTTCTCATAAAAAAAAAAAAACCTGCCTTAGAAGCAGGCTGATGTTACAGTTTGGTTCCTGAGTCCACTGCGTCCCTGGCCATGGTCAGTCTTGGGGTTTTGGCGTTTTAACTAACTATCAATATCTCACTGAGATCGGTGCTCACAGACAGTCCTTTAACTCTTTAGGGATCGGCTAAGCATGACGTTTAAAAAAGTTTCCTGTAATACACATGCAGGCTCCTATCCAAAGGATAGGTAACCCTAGGGTCCCCAAAGAAGACGGATGGGGCTCAGCAACTCCACCTGAATGGTGGTAACACTAACCACTGGGGAAAACTGCCCCAAGCCTCACCTGCTGCCGGAGCCATACACAAGCCTTGGATACTTTTGGGTTGACTGCCTTACACGATCAAAGTAAGGTCAGTTTTCCTTAGCCCCTCTTCCACAGCAAAATTCTCCGACCTGGGACTGGCAGCCAAAAGTAGATGCGCTCTGCGGGGCAGCTGAAAATTTAGTGCAGTCCTTGTATGACAGCCAAAGACCAACGAAGCCATCAAGACTGTGGGAGCCTGAGGCAGACATCTGGGTGGTGTTTGGGTTATACCTCCTGCTAGAATGTATCCTAGCAGGGAACATCCAGCTCCTCCCCCAAGGTTGCAGCTGCCTTCTCTTCAGACATAAAATCAAGCCTCAGGCCACCACACTTTCCTAGCCGTCTCCAGCTGAGAAAGCTAACAGTTTACCTTGCTACCAGACTCTGGAAAGACTCACAGAGGCTTTTAACCCAGAATCATTTTTGATTTCCCAAGCTTTCCCCAGGCCCCAAAGGCATAAGTTTACTGCCTTTTCTACAATATGGATTTCAGTACAGATTACAAACAGTGGTAATGTAATGCTAACATATCTAAAACTTTAAAAAAAAATTAACTTATCGGGGCTGGAGAGATGGCTCAGAGGTTAAGAGCACTGTCTGCTCTTCCAGAGGTCCTGAGTTCAATTCCCAGTAAACCACATAGTGGCTCACAACTGTCTATAATGTGATCTGATGCCCTCTTCTGGCATGCAGGTGTACACGCAGATTTACAAAATTAATAAATAAATATTTTAAATCAACAACAAAAAATTATCTAATAAATAAATCTTTAAAACCAACGACAAAAAAATTACCTATGTGCATTGGCGCTTTGCCTGCATGTGTATCTGTGTACACGTGTCAGATCCCCTGGAACAAGAGTTCCAGGATGTTGTAAGCTGTTGCGTTGGCGCTGGGACTCGAACCCTGGTCCTCTGGCAGCCTGAGCCATCCCTCCAGCCCATATCTAAAACTCTCATTTCTTTTTGAAAACTTAAAAAGAAAAGAAAAAAATCTCATAAGCTTCAGGGAATCAACTTGAATCAATCTCTCATAGGTCAAATCCAGATAAGTATTCTTTTTAAAAAATATTTATTTATTATTATGTATATAATGTTCTGCCCGCATGCACAACTGCACACCAGAGGAGGGCACCAGATCACATTAGAGGTGGTTGTGAACCGCCATGTGGATGCTGGGAATTGAACTCAGGACCTTTGGAGGAGCAGCCAGTGCTCTTAACCTCTGAGCCATCTCTCCAATCCCAGATAAATACTCTTAAGTTTCCCTCACCCCCCGCCCCCCTACCCCGTACTGCCTTTTCCCTCCCTCTCCCCTGGTCTCGGGATTTCCCTCTTCTAACTACCAGGACCACGGGCCCAGAAGCTTTAAATGTACACAACTAGAGACGGCAAACTATTTCAAACTGCTTCTGATGGAACTTCCAACCAGCCTGAGCCTCTGCTTCCTATATGGCTCTAGAGCAGCTAGCCCTGAGAGGAGGTCCAGCCTCACAGACTGCCCCAGCCTGGCCTGCGCTTCCCTAGCCCCACAGGGTCCTGGGAAGCCTGAGTAGTAAGTGAAACAGCCTGCATTCCTCTCTGCTCCCAGCCTTGGCTAGCATTCCAGCTCTCCTGAGTCTCAACAACGATGATGCCCCAATGTTGGCAGGAAGTAGTCATCGGAAAGATGTCGTCGCCCCTTGTCATTCATTACCACAAAAAGGCTGGGATGTTAGATCTCAGTCCCGGGACGGATGGCTAAGGTCCCTATTTAATATATCGAAGTGGACCTGGACACCAGGCTTCTCCTGCATCCCTCAGTCCCTGCCGGCTACAGGGTGTGGCTGTTGCCCTAAATTTCTCCAGCCCAGGGTCTGGGCTGCCCTTTCCTATACAATCCAGCCATTTTGGTTACCCTGTCTTCTTTGGTCTACCTTTTACCCTCCTGGCCTCTTGGTCTGGCTCTCCTTCTCTTCCTGTGGTCTGGCTCAGGGTCATATTCACTCTGAACTCTCCCGTATGTCTCTGCCTCTGGCTATGCTCTGGTTTTTGGCTTTTTTTGTTTGTTTGTTTGTTTGTTTTTTGTTTTGTTTTGTTTTTTGTTTCATCTACAATAAACCTTCCCCACCATACCTAGAAGCAGCCATGTCCTTGCTTTTTATTCCTTTTTGCACTAGACATGTACCGTGGGCAAAAACTAAACTTTCCCTGTATTGAGCCACTGGAACTTGGAAGTTTATCGGCTGCTACAGTATAACAGAGCTTATCCTGACTGATAGCCCTGGCGTTGTAATTTACTCCAGCGGTAGAGGCTGGCTTGACTAGTCAGTTCAGGGGGCAACAGCAAAGATTATATACACTGAGGCATACAAGCAACAGAAATTCATTTCTCCCAGTTCTGGTGAGACCACCCTTCTGGGGTCGGGGAGCTAGCCTAACTGAGTCCTAAAGGGGCCCTCTTCAGGGTTGCAGAGTGCTAAGTTCTCACTGGACGTTCATATGATGGACAGCCAGCCAGCTAGTTTTTGTCCCCTTGTTGGAGGGCCACTAATTCACTTGTCAGGGCCTCCATCCTCATAGTCACATTGCGTCCCAAACCCCCACTTGCAAGTACCGTCACGTGGGGTTAGCATTCCAACAGATGAGGCTGTGTGAGCATCACATGACCATCGTGTGACCCTTGCGTGACCATCTCGTGGCCCTCGATGGCTATAAGCAGGTAACATTTTCAGACTGGCCAAGGCATTCATCAGGATGCTCCGACCCATCTGCAGCAGCACCGACCCATCCAGGAGCATTTGAGAGTAAATTTGTCCCCCACTGTGCTGTCGCCTCGCCCTTCTCACACTGAGCACAAGCATCTTATCTTGTCACTGTTTCTTCCACTGGGTCCAAGGCCTTGTCTTCTTGCTTTGGTGTGAGTCATCGCGAGACAGAGGTCGAGAACACTCCCTTCCGGGAAAGCCAGGCTACCTGTGCCTGGAAAAGAGAAGCGACTCCCTCCTGCTCACAGTGGGACCACACACACACACACACACACACACACACACACACACACTTGGGGGAAAAGGTGTCAACAACCTGGCTACATTTCATTAAGACACTTGAAAGCAGCCTCTGAATTAAAAAGAGGCCCCGTTCCTGAGACAGCCTTCCCTGTGATGTCCCCGAACAAGCTTCCCCGGAGCTCAGAGCCGCGAGGACGCGCCACAAAGGGCACCACTTTGGGTTCGGTCTGGGAACATTATAAAGGACAGTGATGCCTGGAGTAGTAGGTTGTTTGCTGAGAGAGCCTGTCTCTCAGGCATGCGACTGGTGAGATGCCAGTGCTGGTAGAGTTAAGTAACACCTGAAGATCCTAGAGAAAGCGGGTACACATGTGTTTTTGGTGAAGGCAACAGGGGTTCTCTGTGGTCACGGCTACATAAGCAACAAGCAGGTTTAGCCTCTTTCTTGCTGCTTAGACAGAGTCGCCAAATTCCTACTCTGAGATAGTCACTGGTCTCAGAGGATCGTCTTCTTGCTAAACTGTCCCAGATCAGCTCTCGGGGCTGGCTGGGCATGGTTGTGACCCTATCCTCACTTCCTGCCCCCACCTCTTTCTCTGTCCTCCTCATGACCTTGAGAAAATTTCTTTCTTTCTTTCTTTCTTTCTTTCTTTCTTTCTTTCTTTCTTTCTTTCTTTCTTTCTTTTCAGCTTCTCCTTTTCCTCCCATCTCTAGTTTTTTTGGTTCTACATAACAGAAGACTCAATGACTTGTGATTTGAATGTGAAATGTCCCCTATAGGCTCCCATGTTTGAACCCTTGGTCCCCAGCAGGTGTCACTGTTTGGGGGAGGCTGGTAGTGGCTTGAGCTTTCTACCTTCTGATCTTCCGAGATGTGAGAGGTGGGTACCCACAGGCTCCTGACACCATGATGAAGCCACCCCAGGTGCCATGCCTCCCCTGCCCCAACGGGGACTGTGCTTTCTAAACTGTGAGCCAGGGTAAGCCGCTCCTAAGTTGTTCTATCACAAGAAGGAGGCAATCAAGGAACACAGTGACCTATCAAATCAAGAGACAAGCCGGGCGTGGTGGCACACACTTTTGATCCCAGCACTTGGGAAGCAGAGGCAGGTGGGTGGATGTGAGTTCGAGGCCAGGCTGGTCTACAAAGTGAGTCCAGGACAGCTAAGACTACACAGAGAAACCCTGTCTCAAACAAAACAAAACAAACAAGCAAAAAAACCAGCCCCAAATCCAAGTCAAAACAACTAAATCAAGAGACAGGTTGCTACTGACTAAATTAGGAACCAGTAAAGGAAGGAAAGAGAGTTAGTAGTCACTTGATATTTGAATTGCGTTGTGTGTGAGGGCAAATGATCGTGCTAAGTAGACAACGAGGCAAAGAAACCAGGAATAGGGAGTCTTTGGGTGATGGTGATAAAGACTGAATAATCCTGATGGAAGAACCCTATGAGAGGGGACAATATATAAGAATAATCACACCTCCAGGAGCAGTGATATTATTAACAGCTAACCATGTGTCAGGCACTGGGTTAAGTGTTATACATGGGGCTGGTGAGATGCCTCGGCTGGCAAAACGGCACTTGCTAGTAAGCCTGACAACGTGTGTCTGATGCCAAGAGCTCCTACCATTCTTGCGTGGCTATGGTGGGTGTACCCTGGAAGGCAGGGACCGTGGAGGCCTTGTCCATGGTTGCTTATTGCTACTGATTGTCTTTCCTTGCTCGTCACTGTTGTATCCCTCATATATATCTGGCATGGCATGAGGAAATCGTCACTGTCTATGCTTCACTCTGCCAGGAAGATTTCCCTGCAGAATCAATATGAGACTATACTTTCATATAACAATGTTGTTCAAACAAACTGATGACTTCATACTTCTTGGCGATGATTTTATAGAATTTCTGACTTGATTCAAGTAATTTAAAAACCCTCCTAGAGTATAGCAAAAACTTCTAGGAGCTCTGAACCTCCATGTACCAACCACATGAATTACCCCAGGAAGAAAAACAAGATTGAAGTGAATTAAATATCAAGGAAATACATTCATTCTAGGTTTAGTCCAGGAATGAGGTCCAGGTGTGCACCACGATGAACAAGGCCATATGAATATAAAAGCAAAGCATAAATGGAAGTTATACAAGGCAAGACAGATGACCTGTTTCTTGGTTTAAAAAAAAAAGTAACATACAAAACTATCCTTTGAACTCATAATAAACAAATGGAATAAGAAAAAGATAAAACTTCTGCTTTGAACTCATAATGAGCTTATAGATAAAACTACTGCTTTAAACTTTTTTTTCCTGGTTTTTTGAGAAAGGGTTTCTCTGTGTAGCCTTGACTGCCCTAGACTCGCTTTGTAGACCAGGCTAGCCTCAAACTCACAGTGATCTGCCTGCCTCTACCTCCCGAGTGCTGGGATTAAAGGCGTGCACCACCACGCCCAGCTTGCTTTAAATGAATAATGAGCAAAAATATCTAGTTAGGTTTGAATTCTAATGAAAAACATGTAATCTATAATCCTACTGTAACTACATTTTTGTACGTTGTATCTATTTTTGAATGAGGTAAATTTTTTCATACATAAAAAAACCTTTGCCTTGGAGTGTATAAAAGCCAGGACAGAAATCACATGTGTCAAGGCTCCCTGCTTCTTCCAAAAATGTGTCAGTATATCTGACTATCTGTATATATATATATGTTTTATGCATGTGTGTATGTATTATGTGTATGTGTGAGATTGTGATGCTTGTTAGAGCCTGTTTGTTGACACCCTCTGCTTCATCTACTGAGTGTTTGTGTAAATGTGATTCTTTCTTCTCTCTTTTCCTTCTTGCTGGCTCCCAGAAAAGTTAAAAGAATTCAGAGTTTCTCACCCATCACAGAGAACACTGGCTCCAGATAAGTTTTATACCCCCAGAAAAAAAGTCTGCCGAGTGATCTTTTGCTGACTCTATAGACACCCTCCCAGCCCCCTCCCTGTCCTGTACCACCCCCTTCCCCCATACTCTGACCACTTCAAAGCTGATTTTCAACATTTCTGGTGCCTGGAACAGGGACCTGAGGAAAGTAAGCTTTCTATTTTTAAGGCCTAGAGAGGAATCTCACCTAGGTTGCTGCAGATCCATTGGCAAGCGAGTGCCAGCTAAGGACAGATGAGTTATCTAAGTTGAAGCTCTGTGTGTTTCCCTCAGGATGGGCTAAAGTAAAATCTGTATTCTAAAAAAATCTGTTCTTTATTAAACATATTGTTATTTATATTATTAAAAAGTAATTATTATATTATGCAATTATATTGTTTTTGTATATAACATATAACATCAAATTATTAAATATTAAATAACAATATTAAATATATACTTTAAAAATGTATAATTAGGGGGCTGGAGAGATGGCTCAGAAGTTAAGAGCACTGTCTGTTCTTCCAAAAGTCCTGAGTTTAATTCCCAGCAACCACATGGTAGCTCATAACCATCTACAATGAGTTCTGGTGTGCAGACACACATTTGGGCAGAATGCTGTATAAATAATAAATAAATAGATCTTTTTATACAGTACTCTGCTTGCATGTACTCCTGCAAGCCAAAAGAGGGCACTGTATCACATTACAGATGGTTGTGAGCCACCATGTGATTGCTGGGAATTGAACTCAGGACCTTTGGAAGAGCAGGCGGTGCTCTTAACCAATGAGCCATCTCTCCAGCCTCCATAAATAAATCTTTTAAAAATATATAATTAACATATCAGTTACTATATTATATAATTACATATTGTTATATATTATATGTTATCTAATGATAACATTATTAATTATATTACACTGTATTATATAATTATATAATTGTATGCTGAGTGGTAATGGATTATAATTAGATAACATATTATTAAACATATATTTAAGAAATAAAGAATTCAGATGAGCACTGGTTAGCTGACTGATTTCTTCCAGCTTATACAGGCAGTCAGCCCTGATTTCCAGACCAGGGAACTTTATAAATAAAAACATGGGAGACAATAGGAACAGAAAATGGAGGAAAAACCAACCTTAGGGTTTTTGCTTTGTGGAATGTGCTTAAACAGGAATTAGCATAGAAAGAAAGCTCAGTTTAAGCCCCTGGGTGTATGTGTTGGAAGGATAAACTGACTTTGGCCTCCACATGTGCCCCAAGACATGTGTACTCTCTCCCTTGATCAATCAATATAATTTAAAAATTAAATAAACATTATACATGCTTTAAAAAACTTAGTCTTACAGCCACTATAATTTGCAGTTTTGAGACGAAAGAGCTGAGAATTTTCAGAGCCAGTATTTTAGAGCCTGTGTGACCTCACAGCCTCCCCTCTCACAAGCTGGGAGGAGTGACTAACAAGTTCCCTCCAATCCCAGAACTGTCCTGAGCTCTGAGGCCTCAGTGGACTGCAAGTGATGGCAGCAAGAAGTGGAGCCTGAAGTGACTCCTTCAGAAGATACAAAGAGAATGCGGGGCATGGGGAAACATGTTAAATAATGTAACAGGGAGGTAAAAGCAAAATGTTTTTGCCACAATTAACTAAATGTAATGATCACAGCTACGTGAAAATAGAAATATCTGTGGGAGTCCTGTCTACCCAACCAGAACACTCTAGGGCAGCTCTGTGTTCAATAATTGTGGTTGATGAAAGTCTTCCCCTCCCCCTGCAAACATAATGTTTGTATTGGTTATTTGGGAGTTTCACATAATGCACTCTAATCACATTCACCTCCAAGTTTTTCCACTCCCTTACCCTTGTGACCTCCCACAAGAAGAAGAAGAGGAAGAAGAGAAAGAGGAGGAGGAAGAGGAGGAGAAGGAACAGGAGGAGGAGGAGAAGGAGGAGGAGGAGGAGGAGGAGGAGGAGGAAGAAGAAGAAGAAGAAGAAGAAGAAGAAGAAGAAGAAGAAGAAGAAGAAGAAGAAGAAGAAGAAGAAGTCCAAATTGTGTTGCCTATATACTCACTGGAGCATGCTCAAACTCCCAATGTCCAGTCCTTTAAAGAAATGGCTTCCTGTGTAGACGCCTTCTTTTTATTTTGGAGATGGGGTGGGGGTGGGGTTGTCACAGAACCATTCTATGTCTCTAATTCAACCTTGAGACTGCAGTCATTGGCACCACTGGGATGGGAGAGCTTCCTTGCCCTTTACAGTCAATGAGATCGTGGATGCTGGACTTCCACATGGTTTCCGGCGACAGCACAGACATATAGACCACAGATACCCTCATGGCCCCTAGTGACAACATAGGCCACTGACCTCAACATAACCTCCAGCTGAGACAGTTTATAGTAGATGCTGTGTTGAGTTTTGGTGACTTGGGGACACACGACTACTTAAAGCCAAAGAATATGCTGAAGGCACCTGAGCAAGTAGTGTGGCTTGTTTTTAATATAAAACTTGGGAAAACTAAAGGGTGATATGGGATAGAAATCTAGGCGGTTAAGGAGCAGATGATTGGAGAAGCTATCCTGGTGTTACTATTTAGTGTAAGTTGATGTTGATGCCTTTCCTAGTCATCAAAAATCTCCTCCAGTTGTCGAGTTTTGATAGTGACTGGACCAACTCCATTGGAAGTCATGATCCCTCTACCCAGTAGTGCAAGCAAACAGCCTTATATTGATTCCAGTATCGAGCAGCAATGATAGGGTTGTCTCCAGTGGGTTAATTAGAATTCTTTTGATCATTTTTTTTTAATCCTGCATTCATGTTAGTTCTTCCAGCTTGTCATTTCATCCACTGATTGATCTATCCATCCATCCATCCCTTCTTCCAATATTTACTAGTCTCCTGTTATGCCGTGGGTTCTGCACCAGCACCGAGAAGGCGATCCCTGTAACATTGTGGTCTGGTGCTTTGTGTTTGATTGTTAACTATGCCGTTCCCCGAGGTCTGCTTGCCCCAGTATTGCTGTGTAACCTTGTCTCCCTGATTGGCTGAATAAAAGGTCTACAGCCTGGGCAGGGCAGAAGCAAGGGGTGGAGTGAAGGTTCCTGGGGTTCGGAGGGAGAAGGATCTTGGGTAGGAGACAGGTACAGGAGGAGGAACCAGGAAGGAAGAGAGCCGCAGCAGCGATGGGTTGACTGGAGAGAAGCGCACGGCCAGGTCGGTGTGGATGGAGGAAAGCAGCCCAAATGAACAACATTAGCAAGTATTTTGGGATTATGGATAGGAAGTAGCCCAGATAGAAGTTATTAAAGCAGATAGCATGGGCTGGGGGCTGGAAGGTGATGAGGAGAGTTGAGACGGTCAATATCTGTGCAGTCCCAGGTAGAATGAGGCTATTCTAAAATACAGCAGGCGTCTGTGTCTTTGTTGATTGTGATGGCAGGTTGGATGTTACCACAGTAATAATTATAGGTTTTTAATAATCAACATCATTAGATATCTTTGTATTTAGTACAACAGATCCTGAACAA